>NC_068364.1:83014961-83326497 GCF_020536995.1 Dreissena polymorpha
GAATCAACCCTCGCATTAAACTCGAGCTCCGCTATTCTTCAGAAAACTAAAGTACCTACCTGGACACGGTGACATCAATACGAAACGGGCGCCTTCAAACCGACCTATATACTAAGCCTACCGAAAAAACACCTGTACCTACACAGGGAATCTTCCGCACCTAGAGTCTACAAAAAGCAATACTTATGGTCTGGGTGTGCGTGCAAAAAGAATCTGTTTCAGAGGAGGTTGCCTACCGGAAGCACAGAGACAGGCGGTGAAAACACCTCGTGAACCGTGGATATGACAGGGGTTTGGGAGCGAATTGATAAAGGTCGACAATAAAAAGAGAGAGGATCTTTTACGCGAAAGAAACAAACTAGGAGCATAATACAAGGATTCCGCTGGTGATACGTTTTCGCGCGCACTACCCAACATCGGCCGTATCATCCGTAGACACCTACACACGCTGCACACGTCTGATAGAATGAAGGAAGAGTTTTCTGAGCCCCCATTAGTAGCCTTCAGACGGGATTGCAACCTGCAAGACATCCTAGTGCACAAAAAACACAATAGGATGTTCTTCCGAAAATCCAATATGAGCGGGCCCTGTGGGGCGCAGAGATGCGCCATTTGCCCGTACATGATGAAGGCGGAATATTTTACAGATCCCAGCGGCAGGAAGTACAGCGTCAGAAACAATGTTGATTGCAAATCATCCAATGTTGTGTACGCGGTCAACTGTCGTCGCTGTCGCACGTTCGTGTATGTGGGAGAGACCGGCGAACTCGTACCAGCGGCATCTATTGAATCTGTCGCGTATTTGCACACACAGCACAGTGACTCGGTAGCTGAACATTTCTACACATACGGACATTCCATGGATGATTTCCAAATAATGGGACTCGAAAAACTCAGCGGGTCGGACGAGTACCGCAAAACCATGGAGCAATTATCAAAACTAAGGACATACCGACCATATGGCATCAACGTGCAAGAATAAACGTTTATAAACGGCGCGTAAACAACGTTGACGCCGGAAATGCACGAGTCCCATTGCCGTTCATAATAAAACATCTGAAAATAAAAAATGACCGCTGATGAAGACCGTAAGGTCGAAAGCTTTGGCAAAAATAAATACAGCGTTTATGTTTAAATAATACAAGGCTAATAGAGACTTTGTTATATATATCTATATATATATATATATATATATATATATATATAATATATATATCTATATATATATATATATATATATATATATATTATACTGCTTTTTTCCAGAGATTGATTTTTCGTTATAATTCGATTATTTTTCATTCAAAATGATGTTTATACCAATTAAAACCATAGCCAAACGCTAACCACCTGTGGGCTGAATTGGTACAAGGAGGGCTGTTGGTGTGATTTCATGTGACAAATTCGTTAAGTCAGTTTGTTGGATCATTTCAGTTAATTAATATTCATGTTACAATGTATTTCTTTAAGAAGTATATGCAAAACCTGGGCCATATTTCCACGTTTTCTTCTTAGAACTAACTATATTGGGCGATTTTTACTTTTAACACATCGTTATATAACGGACAGTAAATTTATGTTTTATCCTATAATTATACAGTACAATAATATAATGTTACAACTGTAAGTGTACTTTTATTAATCAGATTATACAAATCAAGCCTCCAAGATCCATGATATGTTCAGGAATATGTAAGTCCACAGATTGTCACAGTACTGACAAAATCCCCAAGGTCGTCCAACTCTGACGGTCGTCCAACTCTGAAGGTCGTCCAACTCTGAAGGTCCTCTAACTCTAAAGGTCGTCCAACTCTGAAGGTGGTCTAACTCTGAAGGTGGTCCAACTTTCAAGCTGGTTTAACTCTCAAGGTGTCCAACTCTGAAGGTCGTCCAACTCTGAAGGTCCTCTAACTCTGAAGGTCGTTCAACTCTGAAGGTGGTCCAACTCTGAAGGTTATCTAACTCTGAAGGTCGTCTAACTCTGAAGGTCGTTTAACTCTGAAGGTGGTCCAACTCTGAAGGTGGTTCAACTCTGAAGGTGGTCCAACTCTGAAGGTCGTCAACTCTGAAGGTCTCTAACTCTGAAGGTCGTCCAGCTCTGAAGGTGGTACAACTCTGAAGTTGGTCTAACTCTGATGGTTGTCTAACTCTGAAGGTGGTCCAACTCTGAAGGTGGTACAACTCTGAAGGTCCTCCAACTCTAAAGGTCGTCCAAGTCTGAAGGTTGTCCAACTCTGAAGTTCGTCATTCAGGATTTCATTAGACTTTAACAACCAAATGACCCATGTTTAGAACTTTTGACGAATCAACCTTTATAGTACACAGGACATTAGTAGCACAGGTGAAATATATTTAATTTAAAAACTTAAAAGTAATTGTAACACAACATATAAAAAAGTTGTATTGCATTATTTAATTATACTGCAGTTTCCGTATATGGCGCGCAACAATGCATAACGGGCAACGTATATTAATTCGGTAACTTGAAACGAATGAAGTTATCATTTTAAGTCCCCAAGATTTAATGCTTAATGGCATGAACATCAAATACATATATAGCTATTTAAATACAAACTTCAATTAATTTGATACTCAATGCAAGTAATTTCATTCCAAAGAATTATTTTTTGTCTATTTTACTCATTTTATATTTCAAATATAGATTCTATCTTGCAAAACGCAGTGTTGCAAAACGCACACTTTTATTGCTTCAAACTTTATACAGCCGGGATTCGATCATAAATTTCGTGAAATATGAACAAAAGCATGAAACTGTATTCACCGGGAATTCGATAATAAATCTTGTGACAACATATTTTTTCAAAATTATGTGTTCGTTTCGTTGTATTGCTTCGTTGCACACCTACTTCGGTCCATGTGAATTACGTGTCGCTAATGTAGACTAACCACAATAGTTATATCATCCCGATAAATTAATGAGTTTGCGATTCAATGCGTAGACATCATAACCAGACAGATCCTTTTAAAGCCCCATTAACACTCAAAATCAACGAATATTTCGTTAATTATTTCGTAAAATAAAGTTAACCCATACAAAATCAGTGTTCCGTATATAATAGCCATAATTTCAAATCTAGATGTGGTCTGGTAACATGTATCTTTTAAATCTATGTTACCAGACCAAATGTAGCGTTCACATTTTGGCTATTGCTTTAAGAAACAATGATTTTGTATGGGTTAACTTTATTTTATGAAATATTTTTCTAAATATTCGTTGATTTTGAGTGTTAATGGGGCTTTAAATAATGTCTTGTACCAAGTTTCGGACTACGACGAGCATGGTGTCCATTACTTATTTTGTAACGAGTGGCCGCTTTGGTTTGCTTTGAGTTTATGAAGATTTTCTTTTATTAAGTTCTTAAAAACGTCCACCTCTCGGTGGGTTTAGCCCGTTTTTCGCTTATTTCTTTTGTGACAGAGTCAGAGGCCATATTGGACAATGTTCGTCTGACAAATTGTGCAAAACGACGTTATTTTCAGTGTTGCATTGTTGGTAATTTTACTGTGAAAAGTTAACAAATTTCAACGGTTAGGTTACAACGAAGTGACCATCGTTTATACAAATACAAATATCTTGCGGTAACATAACCATGTAAATAACTGCGTTAATGAAGTTACTAAAGTTAATATTAACCACTGTTTATAAAATTGACCGCTGAGGTTAAAAAACCTGTCAAAACACATTTTTTTAATGTTTATCAATATACGTAAATGTTTTAAATAAATTTACTTTCATTTACGACTGATTTTCAGAAAATAGTTTGTAGATATTGCATAACTATGAATTGATAGTAAGTTGACGATTGGTCTCTCTCCTTATACCATCCTGTCTGCCAATTATCATCTCGTCATTGATGGAAGCTGCTATCAAAACAATAACTTATAATGGAAACTAAAACTGCGACTTTGTACATGTACTTATAACTTTTTTGGAAGTATCTTTGCATAAGAATAGAATATTCGAATATGAACTTTGGATTCGAATATTCGGCCGATTTTCGAATATTCGAATATTCGGATATTCGGTCCCATCCCTAGTTAAAAGTAATTGTAACACAACATATAAAAAAGTTGTATTGCATTATTTAATTACTGTAGTTTTCCGTGTATGGCGCGCAACAATGCATAACGGGCAACGGATTTTATATTGCAAAAATGAAAAACAATATTTCAAGATACAAAATCTAACAAATCAGACCGAAAACGGGCGGAAATTTCAATTGCGCAATCAATATATTCGTGTCATTGAAAGCGTTGTTTTTCTATTGAAAGAAGGAAGTTTTTAAAGATCAGCAGAAGTATGGGTTGCTTAGCGGTATAGATTTGACAATTTCTATAGACTATTCCCTTGAGAATATGGAGGAACTGAATAGGTTGCAATTACATAGTTTAAAGTTCTCAAGAGGCAATATCTGTCTCTAATGTATAAATTACCTTAAATCAGTCAAACAAACATGGCTAACATTTAAATTTATTTAACTGAGTTGGTTGGAATGTGAAAGCTATGTTTGAAAGCTAAAAAGCATATTTCTCTTTAGTACACTAATAGCACAGACATTATATTGCTAAGTTGATCCTTTCAGTTGATAACACGTCTGAATAATAATAGTGGAAATTATGTACCCCCAAATGTCAGATAATGAGTTGCAAAAACCTCACATGCTCCTAGGTTAAATGTCAAGGTTACAGTTGAAGTTCAAAGGTCATACATGTCTTGAAGGATTAAGAAAAATTACCCTTACATTCCTTGACCAGATAATGTGCCACTAATAAATCCCGTGCTAGAAGGTGAAAGGTCACAATTCAAGGTCATAGGTCGTGAGTTTTCAGTTCTTCTTTTTTGTATTGAGTTGATGACAATTAATGCATATGCATTAAACCCTGTTTTCCCAAAATGAAGCTTAAATTATCTTTTTTATTAATGATTTGAAAAAAAAGATAAAGGTGATAATAACTTCAAAGTAACCTCGCTGACAAAGCAAATAAACAAAATCACTTTTAAAACAAATAAACAACCAATGAGTTTTTAATTTTTATAGTAAACATCTTTTAGGGACGTTTTCACAGTTTGTCATTAAATGCTTAATATTGATAAATGTAAACATTTGGGTCTTAAAGCTCCATTAAAAAAACAAGAATAAATTTAAGAAACAAAAAAGGTTACCCTCAACTGGGCTCGAACAACTGACCCCTGGAATAAAAGTCTATGGTTTAGACCACTCGGCCATATAATGAGAGATGTATTTCATACTTTATATAAGCAATCCTCGTAGTATGAAAAAAATATAACGACAACAAGTCAACAACAGAACTCTTCAAATTATGAAATCGTTGAATTTTGTCAATTTACCAAAACGTGAAAAGGTCCCTTAATGTCCTCAGACTTGCAAATTGAGTGAGTTCAATGCACTGTCAGATCTTACATCATGAATAACTTACAGGTTTAGTGGTTGCCTGTTAGCCTGGGCCAGTAGATTTAAGCCCAGGAAACTCAATTTCAAAAGTTGGTTACAGCTGCGCTTATAAACGGGCAACTATCTTTTTCAAAGCTTGAACAACTCAATCCAATTAAACATAGAATACAAATTGGCGACTGTGGATCCAATCCCCTGCGAAAATTGTTCTAGAACATCAATAACAGTTTTAGCCCGTTCCATATTCGCGTTCTAGAATGTATGTTTTGGAATTGTTCCAAAACAGTTTACTAGAATAAATCCAGAGCACTTGTGGAGCATGGCTTGGTTCTGAAACTGTTCAATAATATTCAAGAACCTTTTAGAACATTTCAAGGACAAAATAAGTTCAAGAATTTTCTAAAAATGTCAAAAATGTTAGTTCTAGAAAACATTTAGAACTCTTTAAGACCAGTAAGTTCTACAAAAGTTTATGGAAGTTTCAATCTCTTTCATTCAGTCAAAATGAGCTTAGAAAATAATAACAAATAAACATAGTTTCCATTAAGTGACAGGAAATTGATCATAAAGAGCATCCATGATTTCAAATATTGATTTACTAGAAAACTTCAAGCAAGTGGAAGACAATGTGAAAGATTTGTAGTCATCGCAACAGGACAGATTTAAGGGGCAGGGGGCGGAACCAGAGGAACTATAAGTGACCCACAAATAATATTTCTTGTTTGTTTGTGGTATTAATAATGCGTATAAAATTACCACTAAATTTTCATTTTTTATTTAAGAGCATCCATGTTACAAGTTCTGCGTGGAACAATGTCCTAGAACTGTTCAAGGACATTTCAGAACTGTTCTAGAACGTTTGTTTCAGGCTTATTTGAAGAAAACCTTCGGAACTATTCTAAAACATTTCTAAAATTGCACTGGAACACACCGACTAAAACTGTTTGTAATCATATTGAAAATGTTCTAGAATTTTTAAGGAACAGTTGTTGATCGTTATATGAGAATAATTTATAGGATAATTGTTTTAAAACATTCTGGAAATTTATACAAGAAGAATTCTTGAATAGTTCTAGAACGATGGTTCTAGAATTGTTCTAGAACAAACCTTCAAAAACTGTTTTAGAACAATTGTTCTAGAAATTATTCTCATTTAACGTTCACAACTGTTCTTAAATCATTCTAGAACATTTTTAAGGATGATTTCAGAACACTTCTAGTCATTTGTTCCAGTACAGTTCTAGAAATTTTATAGACTAGTTCTTAAACGTTTCGCATGGGTTAGGCCTAGGAATTATTTAATGCCGGCTCACAACAAGACATGATGCATTAAAAGTCTGTCATGTCGGCAAAATTGTTGCTCAATAATTTTAAGAAAATAGATAAGTATTAGATACACATAACACAACATGTACACGATTCTAGGCTTGTTGTTATTTAGCAAGGCAACAAAAATTCTAAAGATGGTTGCCAGTTCAGCAACCAATTGCGAAAAAAAGAGACATATTTTGGTTATTTTGTCTAAGTTATCTCTGAAACATAAATATGAGGATAAACAGTGCACACACATCTCGACCTGTGCTTTAAGACACACTCTTTATAAATTTGAATGGGTTGTGTTCATTTCAACTTGCGATATAAAAGCTATAACATAATTTTGAAAACTGAGATGCGTCTAAGATTATGCAATAGCAAACAACTTTAGTGCCTTCAGCGCTTTGATAACTGTTGTAATGCTCTTTTAAACTGAAGTACATTATGAACAGCTCTATAAGAGGTGGTAATCATTTAAAAACAAGATGGCGACGTCCATGCCGAGACATGTGTTTTTTGTTGTTTTATACCCTTTATTACTTTAATAAATTGTTAAAATGCCACTCACTTCTAATGCTTCGATTGTGTAAACATGTTCCAGACAATATGTTTGTGTATATAGTACTCCTACTAAATATATTTAATGCACAAGTATACTGCGCAATAGTGAAAATAAATTGTTTATAAGTTGCATTTAAACCACGAAACGTTGATAAGTTGGAATGTGCGCACACACGATATAAGTATACTATACGGCGTGGTATTTTACAAGCATGCACTATTACTCGTTGAGACAACGCTTTAAAAATTGTCTCTAAATTTTAGAACACATGCCTATGTTTTATCTAATTTTGAGAACGCCTGTATTTTATTTAAAAAAATGTGTTTCTAAATTTTAGGACATGAAACAAATAATTATTATCACGAAAACTTAGAGTAATTACGGTACTTAGCGAAAATCAAGATTAGGCGGAAAGTGTCGTCCCTGATTACTCGTGCGGACTTCACATCTTTGGGACGACACTACGCACATTTCTAGAGCGAGGCTCATATTGGGAATGTAACACAGCCTCAACTAAACACCAACAAATCCATTAACAATGATCTTGGAGAGATTATCTGCATTAAAATGATTGCGACCTTTTAACCAATTTACAATTTTCTACTGTTCATATTAAAATTGTTGGCAATGCTATTCAAATGTGTAGATTATAGATATAGAATCACATGCGTAATGTTAAATTAGAGTAAACGACATAATATTGCGTTCAATCAAACCAATCAATATTACAAAGGCAGTCAATCGGATCCATATAACAAAAGATATACAAATGTATGAACAGCACAGTGTACTTCCTCTTTAAAAGGTAGTCCAACTATATGGCATATGCAAGTTTAAAAAAATCACGAGTTTAAGTAGTTAGATTATTACACTAGTAATATAAATTACAACATAATTTTAATCTGCATTAACTTTTAAGAACGATTTATGCTATTTTAATATTTGTGACTCAGTGAAATGTACTCACCACGAGCAAAAATCACTCGTACTTCACTACAACATAAAAACGATACTACCAAGCTGTTTATTTTTGTAATATGACATTTTAATTAAACTTTCAAACATAATGAAGCTATATCGATTCAAAGATATGTAAATAAATACATTATGTGTACCTGTATACGTATTTCTCAAGGTAACGTACCGTCCAAACACGCACCTGTAGACGTATTTCTCAAGGTAACGTACCGTCCAAACACGTACCTGTAGACGTATTTCTCAAGGTAACGTACCGTCCAAACAACACAATCCAAATCTGGTACACGACACGTAGGGACACCTATAGCAAGTGGCATTAACAAAGTCGTCGTCCCAAGTTAATTGCATATTCTCATTTCTGTGCGCATGCTTTATACCACACATTATAATCCGAAATCAAACACTTGACTAATTAAAGCCTTACCCAAGTCGGCATTCAACCCCGTTCCTGCAAATATTGCACACCCGACACCCTATCCCAACTGAAGACTAGTAAGTTACAAGACCATTTGGAAATTTGATAGTTTTATTAGGAATAACTACCCGCGTTATACTGTATTTGTAAACGTGCTGGAAGGTTTTGTTGCACAATAAACAGCCAAAATAAATAGCCCAATGCTAGGGCTCAAATGAGTACACGCAAACGCTTGCGTTTTACGATTTCCTATGTACCAAACGTACTATAAGTCAGGCCCGTACCCAGGGCTCTTGGCCCTGGGGCCTACTAAAAGTTTTTTCTTTCATAAAAGGGCCTACTACCCCTCAATACAAAATGCAAATGTGTTTTATTGCCCCTAATAAACAATGGGATTAGCGCTAATTTACTAGCCAGTGGAGGATGAGCCCTAGGCAATGTTTTGTTATCGCCTTGTACACACATCTCCGATCAGTCACTTACCCCCATGTGATCCTGAATGTAGTCTGGAAAATGAAATGCCAGACGGACTGACAGACGGACAGTGTGACTGCTATAAGCCATCCTACCGGGGGCATACAAATCAGCTCAATATCTGTAGAGTTGCGTAAAAACCTCCGGAAAACGGTTATTATAGAGAAAAATGTCCATAACTTGGCAAAAAAAAACAATGTATCGGAGCGAATTTTACACTTCATCAATAGGTCATGACGGTAATAACACAGTGTTTTGAGTAAAGTCCGGAAAATGAAATGCCGGACGGACGGACAGTCTGACTGCTACATGCCTTTCCTTCTGGGGGCGAAGAAAAGTCAGCTCAATATCTCAAAGAGTTGCGTAAAAAAATCCGAAAACGGTTATTACAGGAGAATTTTTTAAGAGCAATGCCCATAGCTTCGCAAAAATCAATGGACCGGAACGAATTTCACACTTCATCTGTAGGTCATGTAGGTAGGCAAACATAACAAAAATCAGCTCAATATCTGAAAGCGTTGCGTAAAAAAATCTCGGGAAAACGGTTTTTATAGAGAAAATTCCCAAGGTCAATGTTATGTCGAAATTGTAGACTATTGTGATGGTTCATCTGTGTCGATGATGGTAAAATTAAAATATGTAATTAGATGATAAACATTTTATTATGAATTCACTTCATCAAACATCATACCGTTCTGAAATCTAATACTTTAGACATTGATGTGAATTTTAAAGCTTAAAACTTCAGACAGGGTCTGATTTACTTGTTATTTAAATATTACAAATAAGGTTTTTAAGCATAAAAAATCACCTTGATAAGCGCAAATCGGGCCCCCGGTCACAAATTCCTGCGTACGGCCCTGATACGGGTCATAATTCTGATAAATTGCAACTCAGAGTTATGGGCCTTGGTCTGTGACCTCACGTTAAGATCCCGTAGACATGAGTGAAATTTAATGTCAATATCCACAGTAGTTCAAGTGATACGTACTTGTTGCATGCACAGTTCAAACAGAAGTTCAACTTACATGCAGACCTAACTCGTTTAATAACTAATGGGGGCATACTCATGAGTCGTGTTCTGAGAAAACTGGGCATAATGCATGTGCGTAAAGTTTCGTCCTAGATTAGCCTGTGCAGTCCGCAAACGCTAATCAGGGACGACACTTTCAAATAAACTTTATTTTCGGTAAGGAGGGACTTCCTTGAAACTAAAAATACCATAAAAGCGGAAAGTGTCGCCCCTGATTAGCCTGTGCGGAGTGCGCAGGCTAATATGGGACGACACTTTACGCACCTTTATTATGCCCAGTTATCTCAGAACGAGGCTCTCCTGCTAAAAGGCTGGTCAAAGTTAGAAGTTTGTGTAAGTTACGTTTATAAAGACCCTGAATGCAGATATAAAGTTACATTCAATATCTTTATTAGACGTAGAGATACGGAGTTGTTGCACGCAAAAGTTAAATCTTAAATTTCTAAGTACGAACGGACAAAGTTCTGCTAAATTTAGGGTCGGCGTTATGGACATGTATCACGTCATAATGATCCTAAAGGCATGTTTGGCGTTTTAATCGAACATCTGTAGTTGTTACAATGGCATCACCCTGCTATAAAGCTTATATTCTTTATAGGTTTTTGCAAAAAAAAATGTTTAAAAAAAAAACAATTATAGTTTTACGTTGTATTTCAAAATCTGAAGTAAATAGATACCAGGAGTAGTTGCCAGCATACGTAAACCAGAATTGAATTATTCCAAAAATTGGCAGGATTCTGCTACATTGCCGATCTGCGGTATTGAAGGGGCAGGATTCTGCTTAATTGCCGGTCTGAGCTATTAAAGGGGCAGGATTCTGCTACATGGCCGGTCTGAGCTATTGAAGGGGCAGGATTCTGCTACATGGCCGGTCTGCGGTATTGAAGGGGCATGATTCTGCTACATTGCCGGTCTGAGCTATTGAAGGGGCAGGATTCTGCTACATGGCCGGTCTGAGCTATTGAAGGGGCAGGATTCTGCTACATTGCCGGTCTGAGCTATTGAAGGGGCAGGATTCTGCTACATGGTCGGTCTGAGCTATTGAAGGGGCAGGATTCTGCTACATTGCCGGTCTGCGGTATTGAAGGGGCAGGATTCTGCTACATGGCCGGTCTGAGCTATTGAAGGGGCAGGATTCTGCTACATGGTCGGTCTGAGCTATTGAAGGGGCAGGATTCTGCTACATTGCCGGTCTGAGCTATTGAAGGGGCAGGATTCTGCTACATTGCCGGTCTGCGGTATTGAAGGGGCATGATTCTGCTACATGGCCGGTCTGAACTATTGAAGGGGCAGGATTCTGCTACATTGCCGGTCTGCGGTATTGAAGGGGCAGGACTCTGCTACATTTCCGGTCTGAGCTATTGAAGGGACAGGATTTTGCTACATGGCCGGTCTGAGCTATTGAAGGGGCAGGACTCTGCTACATTGCCGGTCTGAGCTATTGAAGGGGCAGGACTCTGCTACATTGCCGGTCTGAGCTATTGAAGGGGCAGGACTCTGCTACATGGCCGGTCTGAGCTATTGAAGGGGGCGGGATTCTGCTACATGGCAGTCTGAGCTATTGAAGGGGCAGGACTCTGCTACATTGCCGGTCTGAGGTATTGAATGGGGCAGGAATCTGCTACATTGCCGGTCTGAGCTATTAAAGGGACAGGACTCTGCTACATTGCCGGTCTGAGGTATTGAGGAGGCAGGATTCTGCTACATTGCCGGTCAGAGCTATTGAAGGGGCAGGACTCTGCTACATCGCCGGTCTGAGCTATTGAAGGGGCATGATTCTTCTACATGGCCGGTCTGAGCTATTGAATGGGCAGGATTCTGCTACATGGCCGGTTTGAGGTATTGAAGGGGCAGGATTCTGCTACATGGCCGGTCTGAGCAATTGAAGGGGCAGGATTCTGCTACATGGCCGGTCTGAGCTATTGAAGGGGCAGGACTCTGCTACATTGCCGGTCTGAGCTATTGAAGGGGCAGGACTCTGCTACATTGCCGGTCTGAGCTATTGAAGGGGCAGGATTCTGCTACATTGCCGGTCTGAGCTATTGAAGGGGCAGGATTCTGCTACATTGCCGGTCTGAGCTATTGAAAGGGCAGGACTCTGCTACATGGCCGGTCTGAGCTATTGAAGGGGCGGGATTCTGCTACATGGCAGTCTGAGCTATTGAAGGGACAGGACTCTGCTACATTGCCGGTCTGAGCTATTTAAGGGACAGGACTCTGCTACATGGCAGTCTGAGGTATTGAAGGGACAGGATTCTGCTACATTGCCGGTCTAAGCAATTGAAGGGGCGGGATTCTGCTACATTGCCGGTCTGAGCTATTGAAGGGGCAGGACTCTGCTACATTGCCGGTCTGAGCTATTGAAGGGGCAGGATTCTGCTACATGGCCGGTCTGAGGTATTGAAGGGCAGGATTCTGCTAGATTGCCGGTCTGAGCTATTGAAGGGGCAGGATTCTGCTACATTGCCGGTCTGAGCTATTGAAGGGGCAGGACTCTGCTACATTGCCGGTCTGAGCTATTGAATGGGCGGGATTCTGCTTCATTGCCGGTCTGAGCTATTGAATTGGCAGGATTCTGCTACATTGCCGGTCTGAGGTATTGAGGAGGCAGGACTCTGCTACATTGCCGGTCTGAGCTATTGAAGGGGCAGGACTCTGCTACATTGCCGGTCTGAGCTATTGAAGGGGCAGGACTCTGCTACATTGCCGGTCTGAGCTATTGAAGGGGCGGGATTCTGCTACATTGCCGGTCTGAGCTATTGAAGGGGCAGGACTCTGCTACATTGCCGGTCTGAGCTATTGAAGGGGCAGGACTCTGCTACATGGCCGGTCTGAGCTATTGAAGGGGCGGGATTCTGCTACATTGCCGGTCTGAGCTATTGAAGGGGCAGGACTCTGCTACATTGCCGGTCTGAGCTATTGAATGGGCAGGATTCTGCTACATGGCCGGTCTGACGTATTGAAGGGGCAGGACTCTGCTACATTGCCGGTCTGAGCTATTGAAGGGACAGGACTCTGCTACATGGCCGGTCTGAGCTATTGAAGGGGCAGGACTCTGCTACATTGCCGGTCTGAGCAATTGAAGGGGCAGGATTCTGCTACATGGCCGGTCTGAGCAATTGAAGGGGCAGGATTCTGCTACATGGCCGGTCTGAGCAATTGAAGGGGCGGGATTCTGCTACATGGCAGTCTGAGCTATTGAAGGGGCAGGACTCTGCTACATGGCCGGTCTGAGGTATTGAAGGGGCAGGATTCTGCTACATGCCGGTCTGAGCTATTGAAGGGGCAGGATTCTGCTACATTGCCGGTCTGAGCTATTGAAGGGGCAGGATTCTGCTACATTGCCGGTCTGAGCTATTGAAGGGGCAGGATTCTGCTACATTGCCGGTCTGAGCTATTGAAGGGGCAGGATTCTGCTACATGGCCGGTCTGAGCTATTGAAGGGCAGGATTCTGCTACATGGCCGGTCTGAGCTATTGAAGGGGCAGGATTCTGCTACATTGCCGGTCTGAGCTATTGAAGGGGCAGGATTCTGCTACATTGCCGGTCTGAGCTATTGAAGGGGCAGGATTCTGCTACATGGCCGGTCTGAGCTATTGAAGGGCAGGATTCTGCTACATGGCCGGTCTAAACTATTGAAGGGGCAGGATTCTGCTACATGGCCGGTCTGAGGTATTGAAGGGGCAGGATTCTGCTACATAGCCGGTCTGAGGTATTGAAGGGGCAGGATTCTGCTACATAGCCGGTCTGAGGTATTGAAGGGGCAGGATTCTGCTACATTGCCGGACAGAGGTATTGAAGGGGCAGGATTCTGCTCCATTGCCGGTCTGAGCTATTGAAGGGGCAGGATTCTGCTACATTGCCGGTCTGAGCTATTGAAGGGGCAGGATTCTGCTACATGGCCGGTCTGAGGTATTGAAGGGGCAGGATTCTGCTACATAGCCGGTCTGAGGTATCGAAGGGGCAGGATTCTGCTACATGGCCGGTCTGAGGTATTGAAGGGGCAGGATTCTGCTACATTGCCGGACAGAGGTATTGAAGGGGCAGGATTCTGCTCCATTGCCGGTCTGAGCTATTGAAGGGGCAGGATTCTGCTACATTGCCGGTCTGAGCTATTGAAGGGGCAGGACTCTGCTACATGGCCAGTCTGAGGTATTGAAGGGGCAGGATTCTGCTACATTGCCGGTCTGAGCTATTGAAGGGGCAGGATTCTGCTACATTGCCGGTCTGAGGTATTGAGGAGGCAGGATTCTGCTACATTGCCGGTCTGAGGTATTGAAGGGGCAGGATTCTGCTACATGGCCGGTCTGAGGTATAGAAGGGGCAGGATTCTGCTACATTGCCGGTCTGAGCTATTGAAGGGGCAGGATTCTGCTACATTGCCGGTCTGAGCTATTGAAGGGGCAGGATTCTGCTACATGGCCGGTCTGAGCTATTGAAGGGGCAGGATTTTGCTACATTGCCGGTCTGAGGTATTGAAGTGGCAGGATTCTGCTACATTGCCGGTCTGAGCTATTGAAGAGGCAGGATTCTGCTACATGGCCGGTCTGAGGTATTGAAGGGGCAGGATTTTGCTACATTGCCGGTCTGAGCTATTGAAGGGGCAGGATTCTGCTACATGGCCGGTCTGAGGTATTGAAGGGGCAGGATTTTGCT
Organism: Dreissena polymorpha; assembly: GCF_020536995.1. NCBI lineage: Eukaryota > Metazoa > Mollusca > Bivalvia > Myida > Dreissenidae > Dreissena > Dreissena polymorpha. Next base: position 83,029,829 of record NC_068364.1, read on the forward strand.
ACATTGCCGGTCTGAGGTATTGAAGTGGCAGGATTCTGCTACATTGCCGGTCTGAGCTATTGAAGTGGCGGGATTTTGCTACAATGCCGGTCTGAGCTATTGAAGTGGCAGGATTTTGCTACATTGCCGGTCTGAGGTATTGAAGTGGCAGGATTCTGCTACATTGCCGGTCTGAGCTATTGAAGGGGCAGGATTCTGCTACATGGCCGGTCTGAGGTATTGAAGGGGCAGGATTTTGCTACATTGCCGGTCTGAGCTATTGAACTTGTTTAGTGACATCACACAGTTACCCCAAACACATGTGTGAAGTTTCGTTGAATACCTATAGTAGAGACAGTGATACAGAGAGATTGCACGTTTACCGTGTCAGAACGTTACCCTGAATCGTCGAGTTAAAATGATCAGGGACCTATACAAACAAAGGGATGCGAATGATCCGAAGAACAAGCTAACGCGTTGCTGCGCAAAACGGAAACGAGACTTGCCACCCAACGAGATTTTGCGCGACGAGGCAAAATTTCACGGCCGCCATTTTGACAGACCGAGACCGTGACAAAGCGATTTAGATTACGATTGCACTAAGTGTTGCCAACAAAGAAGTATTCATTGCAAAGTTTTGTCAAATTTGAGACATCTTATTGTTTTATCGACGATGTTTTGTATTTACTAATAAAAACAACGGTGGGTAGTCTCGCCAAAACATGCGAAATAAAACAATAAAGAATGCAGAGTAATCTGTTCTGCGTTATTACATTTGTATTGACAAAAGATAGCGTTATTCTGATTTTATCTTTATACAAATCGGTTTAGTTACAAAACCGTAATAAAAACACTGTGAGACAACTGTGATAAACATTTTGACCGCAAAAAAGACATCTGCTTGCTACAGTCATTATTTATTAGTTATGAAGCAATGGGACCTTTAATAAACTTGTCAAAACAAGCTCCACATTTAATTTATAATATTGGCGTTTGTCAAAATTTTACACTTACCGTCAATGTGTTTAATTCACTTTTATATGTTATGCTTTTGAAAACATTGCTTATTTGATATATCAGATATGACGAACTTTCAATACACTTGTTTACACTTCCATAATCCGATTGACGTATGTCATGGCTTTTTAAAAAAAGGCTCGGTCATGTAGGTATTCTTACAAACGTAATTATTTAGTGCATTGTGTGGTGACAATTTTATTTACATTATTTACAAATTCATAATTTTGTATTAGCTCAAGACAAAACACTTGTCATTTTTTATTTTGTAACCACTATCAATTTGATCAACATATGTCGAAGCATTTTTCGAAAGGCTCAGTCAATACTAGCCCAATATTAATCATGTTGGTATCTTGACAAACGTTACATTTCAATCCATTGTGTGGTGCAAATTTAATTTGCATTATTTTCAAATTCATAATTTTGTATTAGCTCAAAAACAATACAATTTTAGTCATTTTTTTTATTTTGTAACCACTATCAATTTGATCAACATATGTCGCCGCTTTTTTCGAAAGGCTCGGTCAATACTAGCCCTTTATAAATCATGTTGTTATTTTTGCGAATGTTACACTTCAATGCATTGTGTGGTGCACATTTAATTTAATTAACACCTTAATCCAGATTTGTTAATGAAACAATCTCTAATTGTTCAAATAATTCATTTAGATCAGCGTCTGTGCCTTTTTGTGTGGAAGTTGTTTCTTTTAACTCTGTGAGAACTGGATTTTGGGGCTATTTACAAACATGTTAATCTGGCTTCAACATGACCTGAAATTGTTTGATAAGCAGCAAATACTCATGTGATATAATAGTCTTTAACAGTAAAAGTTGTTTTATCTATAAAATAATTGATTACTTGAGTACTATTGCCATACTTCTGTTTTAAATTCATATTGTTCGATATTTTCAGTGCGCTTAAAAGAAGCAAAAGAGGGTCTCTTGCTCGTTAGACGGAAAGTTTGACCCCGCAAAGGAAAATGTCATGACGCCAGCGTAACTTGTACATACCCAGTTCATTTCCACATTTAGAATTGATAATGCTTGCAAAACAGTGTGGACCTAAAATAGTGCTGACATACTTACATTTGTTTGTATAGGTCCATGAAATGATTCAGACTCAAAATAGAAGCGGCTACTGAACGTTTTAAATATGCTTTAGTTCACAATCGTCTGGTGGCAGTTCCAACAAGACTATTGCCAAGCAATAAAAGTCCCCTACCGGTAGCTATTTGAGAGAGATTGTCTTTGTTAAATTTAATTGAAAGAATGTAGTTTACCTGTTAATTATTCATGTCTTATTTCAACTGGACTGTGATGGCATGGTGATCAGAGTAACACACTGGGGTATTGACAACTGTGCAAACATTTATAGGTAGGTTAGTGAAGGCAAGGTCTCACACTGCACCCAGTTCATGGGAAGGCTCATGTACAAGTTGTTCAAGTCCAAGTTCTTGTGAACAAGTCTCTAGTCTCTGACGCTTGTTGTTATCAAGGTTAAAGTCTCCCAGAATAACACACTTGTTTTCTCTGGATGGTTTAAGTGCATGTTCTCAATATTGTCATGTGTCCATGTTTAAAGTTTCATGTAATAATCTGAAGAACTTAAGTTATCGCAGGATCCACCATTTTCAGCAATATTTCTAGTCTATTTGTTGCTATAGCAATCAGAATTCTTGACATAGGAACAAAATGAAATGACGTGCATAATCTCCATATTGCCATCTGTCCATGTTTTAAGTTTCATGAAAAAAATATGAAGAACTTTTAAAGTTATGGCAGGATCCAGAAAAGTGTGACAGACTGACAGACACACAGAGCGCAAACGATAAGTACCTCTCCGGTTTCACCGGTAGAGGACTAAAAATAGCCGTAATATTATTAGTAAATAACAAGAGCACCGCATAACGGGTGCCACGCTCGGCTGCGAAAGCTTATCAGAAATGTTTTTTTTTTAGAGGTCACAGTGACCTTGACCTTTGACCTAGTGACCCAAAATGGGTGTGGCGTGTAGAACTCATCAAAGTGCATCTACATATAAAGTTTTAAAGTTGTAGGTGGAATCACTTTGATTTTAGAGGCAATGTTAAGGTTTTTGTTAAAGTTTTATATTAGAGGTCACAGTGACTTTGACCTAGTGACCCAAAAATGGGTGTGGCATGTAGAACTCATCAAGGTGCAACTACATATGAAGTTTCAAAGTTGTAGGTGGAAGCACTCTGATTTTAGAGCCAATGTTAAAGTTTGATATTAGAGGTCACAGTGACCTTGACCTTTGACCTAGTGATCCAAAAATGGATGTGGCGTGTAGAACTCATCAAGGTGCATCTACATATGAAGTTTCAAATTTGTAGGCGGAAGCACTTTGATTTTAGAGCCAATGTTAAGGTTTTAGCACGACGCCTACGGCGGACGTCGGACAGCGGACGAGCTGGCTATGACAATAGCTCGGGTTTTCTCCGAAAACAGCCTCGCTAAAAATCAGTATAAACTTAAAAGCTCCAGCCCATAGCCCCTATATTAGTGTATTTTTTTAATAATGTCAGTTCTAATGAAAATTTAGATCTGAGCATATTTTATACCAAGGAAATCCTTTTAATCCTGTAAATGTTGAAAATGGATATTAGACCAAAACGTGTTTACAAATTGGTATTAATTTTACCAATATTGATGCGTTTGATTTATGTCGTTACAAAGTTCATAAGAAACTGTGTTTGTTTGATTGAGTATTTCTCTAGAGAATGTAAAGCAGCTTAATATAAGAACATGCGCAATAACAACATAGTTTCCCTTAGCACTGTTTCTGCATACTTACGTACGTACATACACGGTAAAACATAAAACTAAAAGTGAACATTTGGTTTTGAACATATATTAAATAATGTGATATGTAATAAAAAATAATCATCAAAGAGCGAGACATTTATTCAACGTATAAAGATGATGAAACGTTGACCTGTATAGAGCATGCATTAACTCACAACAGTATTCGTTACGTACATGTAAATAGGGTAAACTCACAACAGTATTCATTATGTACATGTAAATGGGTACTAACTCACAACAGTATACGTAACGTTCTTGTAAATGGGTACTAACTCACAACAGAATTCGTTATGTACATGTAAATGGGTAGTAACTCACAACAGTATTTGTGACATACATGTAAATGGGTACTAATGTACTAACTTACAACAGTATTTGTAACATACATGTAAAAGGGTACTAACTCACAACAGTATTTGTTACGTACATGTAAATGGGTACTAACTCACATCAGTATTCATTACGTACATGTAAATGCATGGGTACTAACTCACAGCAGTATTTGTTACGTACATGTAAATGGGTAGTTACTCACAACAGTATTTTTTGTTACCTACATGTAAATGGGTACTAACTCACAACAGTATTCGTTATGTACATGTAAATGGGTTCGTACTCACAACAGTTTTCGTATCCTACATGTAAAGGGGTAGTAACTCACAACAGTATTATTTACGTACATGTAAATGGGTACTAACTCACAACAGTATTATTTACCTACATGTCAATGGGTACTAACTCACAACAGTATTCGTTACCTACATGTCAATGGGTACTAACTCACAACAGTATTTGTTACCTTCATGTAAATATTCACATTGTTGACTGACTATTATGATACATGTACATATTTAAAATGAAACCTCGTTTGGGAATGCATTTACAAAGCAATACACAACCATGCGTGCTAATCTGCTGGTTACATTTAGCATTATTACAAGACGATTTAATGAAATTTGCCATATCTTGTTTCCATTTATTAATAAGAACAAAATTAACCTTTAAAACACCCATGAACGAATAGAAAACACAATTTTTCAAAGTAAAGAAGAGGTTCACAAGAAGGTTCAAAAGAAGTGAGTGAATGTTATCCTACATAAAACACAACTTACTGACACACGAACTAATGTAACAATCTTTAAAAAATGTACTAAATAACGCACTGACACACGAACAAATGTAACAATCTTTAAAAATGTACTTAATAATGCACACCAAGCCGCCATAATTATTCCCCTATCATTTGTATAAATCAATAATTCTTGTCAAAATAACACAAAATAAATATCAACAAAAGTCCACATTTCCGGTGAGCACTTTACTTTCAGTTTCGGTAATGTCGCCAGGTGACACGCACTCATCTTCAAGTTCCGGTACAGCCGCAAGGGGGCACACAAGGTTCTTCCAATTCCGCTACGGCCGCAAGGGGACACGCAAGATACTTCCGGTACGGCCGCAAGGGGGCACACACGTTACTTCCAATTCCGGAACTGCCACCAGGGCGCATGGTGGCGAAAAGTGTTTTGGCCCGCAGTCATGAACGAATTTTAATAAAATAGAATGAATGAAGACGTATCTTAAAATGTGTTATGTTCAAAAAGTGCTAAAATTTGAACTTAACCTGTCATATATAGCCTTCAATAGCACCACTTTAAATTGCCAACGTTTTGCGAATTTCTTAATGAACTTAGCAACAATTGCATCACGCATAAAGCCAAATTACTTTTCTTGGATATTAAGTGTACTGTATTCTTGAGTCTTAGTATGTGTTGATATACTAATATAAGGCTGCAATGGTGAACAAGATATGGTGCCAGCCTTGTGACCGAATGGTCCCGGTGCGATATCCAGCAGGGCACCGTTCTCGTGATCTTTCTCAAAGACACATCAAGCACTTTTTCTTCAAAGGAAACAGATTCGAGAGTGTCAATATAATCCAAAGACTGACAATTCAACGGAGATTACATAATAAATACTAGGAATGTGTTGTTTAATATAAGTCCAGGATATGCTGCTAGCCACAAAGGTGTCGCAGGCGCTCGTTGAGTTCCTTCTCCTTCTTGAGCAGGGCCGTCGTGTGCTTTTTGTATGCCTCGAACTCCTGTGTGAACACAAAACGTACTTTATAAACACACAAAGTAGTTCAAGAACACGCAAAAAAGTTTAAAAACACAAAAAGTAGTTGAAAAACACTCTAAATAGTTTAAGAACACAAGAAGTAGTTAAAGCACACACGAAGTAGTTTAAGCACACACAAGAACTTTAAGAATACACAAAGAGTTTTCAAGAACACACGAAGCATTTAAAGAGCACCCAAAGGAGTTTAAAAACACACAAAACTGTTTAAAACACACAAAGTAGTTTAAATTGTTTAAGAACACACTAAGCAATTTAATAACTCACAAAGTACTTTAATAACACACAAAGCAGTTTAATAACCCACAAAGTACTTTAAGAACACACAACGCAGTTTAATATCTCACAAAGTACTTTAAGAACACACAACGCAGTTTAATATCTCACAAAGTACTTTAAGAACACACAACGCAGTTTAATAACTCACAAAGTACTTTAAGAACACACAACGCAGTTTAATAACTCACAAAGTACTTTAAGAACACACAACGCAGTTTAATAACTCACAAAGTACTTTAAGAACGCACAACGCAGTTTAATAACTCACAAAGTACTTTAAGAACACACAACGCAGTTTAATAACTCACAACGTACTTTAATAACGCACAACGCAGTTTAATAACTCACAAAGTACTTTAAGAACACACTAAGCAGTTTAATAACTCACAAAGTACTTTAAGAACACACAAAGCAATTTTATAACTCACAACGTACTTCAATAACACACAAAGCAGTTTAATAACTCAAAAAGTATTTTAAGAACACACAAAGTAGATTGAGAACACACAAAGCAGTTCAAGAACACACAAAGCAGTTTAATAACTCACAAAGTACTTTAAGAACACACACAGCAGTTTAAAAACGCACACAGTACTTTAAGAACACACAAAGCAGTTAAATAACTCACAAAGTACTTTAAGAACACACAACGTAGTTAAAATTGTTTATGAACACACAAAGCAGTTTAATAACTCACAAAGTACTTTAAGAACATACAAAGCAGTTTAATAACTCACAAAGAATTTTAAGAACACACAAAGCAGTTTAATAACTCACAAAGAACTTTTAAAACACACAAAGTAGATTGAGAACACCCAAAGCAGTTTAATAACAAATACATATTGTTATAAGCGGCAACTTAATGAAAGTTAGTCCCCATAAACATTTGATTAATTGACCGTCATCTATTGACTATATCACTCATTCCGTAAGAACACAGACAGTATTTTTAGAACACAAAGTAGTTTGAGAGACATTCGTTCAATTGACCGTCATCTATTGACAATATCACTAATTCTGTAAGAACACAGAAAGTATTTTTAGAACACACACAGTAGTTTGAGAACACACACAGCAGTTTAAAAACGCACACAGTAGTGGAAGAACACGCAAAGCAGTTTAAAACACACAAAGTACATTAGGAACACACAAAGTACTTTATGAATACACAAAGCAGTTTAAGAACACACACAGTCGTTTAAGAACACACAAAGTACATTAAGAAAACACACAGTAGTTTAAGAATACACAAAGTAGTTTAAGAACACACAAAGTATATTAAGAACACACAAAGTACACTAAGAACACACAAAGTATATTAAGAACACACAAAGTACTTTAAGAACACACAAAGCAGTTTAAGAACACACAAAGTACATTAAGAACACACAAAGTACTTTAGGAATACACAAAGTAGTTTAAGAACACACAAAGAACATTAAGAACACACAAAGTACTTTAAGAACACACAAAGTACTTATAAAGCATACACAAAGTAGTTTAAGAACATGCAAAGTACATTAAGAACACAGAAAGTAGTTTAAGAATACACACAGTAGTTTAAGTACACACAAAGTACAATAAGAACACACAAAGTACTTTAAGAACACGCAAAGCAGTTTAAGAATACACAAAGCAGTTTAAGAACACACAAAGTTGTTTAAGAATACACAAAGTACTTTAAGAACACACAAAGTACTTTAAGAACACACAAAGTACTTTAAGAATACACAAAGTACTTTAAGAACACACACAATTCTTTAAGAACACACAAAGTACTTAAAGAATACACAAATAGTTTAAGAACACAAAAAGTACTTTAAGAATACACAAAGTAGTTTAAGAACACACAAAGTACTATAAGAATACACAAAGTACTTTAAGAACACACAAAGTACATTAAGAACACACAAAGTACTTTAAAAATACACAAATTAGTTTAAGAATACACAAAACAGAGCTTGAAACTAACGATGTTGAAAAATATGTCAGCGGGTGGAGTAAAATGTGTATTTTACCATCAGACAATGACATATTTTCTGGTTAGCTGTTCGCAGATACACACAACTTTGTCTATTTAACATAATAAAGGTTGGTGAAGAAAACTATTATTTTAATACGATGTGTTGTGTTGTGTACGACAATAAAACTATTTAAATACTATGTATTTTTAAAACTAATTCTATGACAATTAAACACACTAAATTATGCATATTTTACTTATGCTATTAACTTGTCCAAGGACTAACGAACAACTTGAAAACACGCATACTATGTGCAATAGGTACTATAAGACATTCCAATATATAGAACAAATATTTTACAGACCAATTGGTTGTCAAGGTGATGATCAAGAATGTAGATTTCGTACAGTTATGGCACATAGGAATTACTTGGAGTTCAACAACATATTTGATCAATATTTAACACCTCATGCAAAAAAAAACAACATATGGAAGCTATGGACATTATACGCTTCCAGACATAAGTGTAAAATGTGAAAGATAAACATGCATACTGTCTTCCTAATCCATGTTGTAACGTGACATCATACATCGCCAAATTATCATAAACAAATCTATTTGTATCAGGTTTCTATCAAAATGAGCTGTGCTCTGTGAAAACAGGGCTTGATGCATGGCTTAATGCATGTGCGTAAAGTGTCGTTCCATATAAGCCTGCGAAGTTCCTACAGGCTTATCTGGGACAACACTTTCTCCTTTTATAGAATTTAGCTTTTAAAGGAAGACTCTTTTAAACGAAAATCTCGGCGGAACTGAACATAAATGAATTATGTCCAGTTTTCCCAGAGCAAGACTAAACTGTATGCTGTACGTCTGTTATAGACAAGGTGGTGTATCAGTATGTTCTACGTCTGTTATAGACAAGGTGGTGTATCAGTATGTTCTACGTCTGTTATAGACAAGGTGGTGTATCAGTATGTTCTACGTCTGTTATAGACAAGGTGGTGTATCAGTATGTTCTACGTCTGTTATAGACAAGGTGGTGTATCAGTATGTTCTACGTCTGTTATAGACAAGGTGGTGTATCAGTATGTTCTACGTCTGTTATAGACAAGGTGGTGTATCAGTATGTTCTACGTCTGTTATAGACAAGGTGGTGTATCAGTATGTTCTACGTCTGTTATAGACAAGGTGGTGTATCAGTATGTTCTATGTCTGTTATAGACAAGGTGGTGTATCAGTATGTTCTACGTCTGTTATAGACAAGGTGGTGTATCAGTATGTTCTACGTCTGTTATAGACAAGGTGGTGTATCAGTATGTTCTACGTCTGTTATAGACAAGGTGGTGTATCAGTATGTTCTATGTCTGTTATAGACAAGGTGGTGTATCAGTATGTTCTACGTCTGTTATAGACAAGGTGGTGTATCAGTATGTTCTACGTCTGTTATAGACAAGGTGGTGTATCAGTATGTTCTACGTCTGTTATAGACAAGGTGGTGTATCAGTATGTTCTACGTCTGTTATAGACAAGGTGGTGTATCAGTATGTTCTACGTCTGTTATAGACAAGGTGGTGTATCAGTATGTTATATGTCTGTTATAGACAAGGTGGTGTATCAGTATGTTCTACGTCTGTTAAAGACAAGGTGGTTTATCAGTATGTTCTACGGCTGTTATAGACACGGTGGTGTATCAGTATGTTCTACGTCTGTTAAGGTGGTGTATCAGTATGTTCTACGTCTGTTAAGGTGGTGTATCAGTATGTTCTACGTCTGTTAAGGTGGTGTATCAGTATGTTCTACGTCTGTTAAGGTGGTGTATCAGTATGTTCTACGTCTGTTAAGGTGGTGTATCAGTGTAACATTGCTGTGTCACAACATCAACATTATTTAGACCAATAATATAGACATACTGATAGTTTTACTTCCTTTGTATACACACAACATAAAAAACAAATCATTTACTAGGTAGCCAAAAGACATGGTGATCCTGGTGATTTCACATCGAAACAACATCCAGTGATCATGGACACATCAGAGTGGGCACTACCTTTATTTACCATAGTAACGGTGCATGTTTCTGGCTCTACAGGAACAGTCATATTCTTGATATGAAGTAAAATACAAATGAACAAGAGGCCCCAAAGGGCCCTGGGTCGCTCACCTGAGAGACTTAGATGAAAAGAAACAAAGATTAAAACTCTTCAGCAAATATTTCAAATTATTAGTATGCCAAGACTGACTTTAAAAATAAGGTGTTCCAAAGTACAATTTTAGGACTCACCTTGCATTTATATTTCCAATTGAAACAACAATAAAACCTGCTAAAATCACAAATCTTTCATAATCACACACAAACTACTGACTAACTGAAAATCGTAGGGGTAAAACATTTCAAGTTGTAATGTCTTATGTATCTTATGAATGGTTTCCATCTGACATCAACACAAAGGTCTTTGATGAAAGTGACCAGTTAATGGGGGTCAATTTCCAGGAGTGTTCACACAATTACCACCTGGCAACAATGCAGGCACAGGTATAAATGAGTTTTATAGAGAGTAGCCTAGGATGAGTGAATGAAAAGTCAAATAAGATCCATATGTAACACTTCTTGTTGTTTTATTGGTTTTACCACTATGTTAAAGTTCTGCAAAGATATACATGTAGATAACAATCATACGTAATGGCAATAATTAATTTGAGTAATGCAATAATTATAATTAGATATTTGGGTTTGACATTAATGTTTCTGAATCCATTACCAGTATCATCATAATCATCATAATCATTATCATCATCATTATCATCATCATTATCATCATTATCATCATCATCATCATCATCATTGTGCACCAACATCCGCATTACAACTAGAGTGTTAACATGGTTTTAATATAGTCATATTATGAAAACTGCCGCTACCCTGGCGGCCATGTTTTTCAACAAACCGTAACCATTTTCGAACTCAGCCAAGCTATCAATACAACAAATCTTCGGACCAAGTTCCATGAAGATTGGGCTATAAATGTTACTTCTAGAGTGTTAACAAGGATTCACTATAGCCATATAAGCAAAGCTGCCCCGCCCCCTTGCGGTCATATTTTTCAACAGACCGAAACCATTTTCAAACTCAGCTTAGCTATCATAAAAACAAATGTTCAGACCAAGTTTCATGAAGATTGGACTATAAATGTGACTCTTAGAGTGTTAACAAGGTTTAACTATAGCCATATAAGCAAAACTGCCCTGCCACCTGGCGGCCCTGTTTTTTTACTGATCCTAACCATTTTCAAACTCAACCGTCGTATCTAGGAAATAAATGCTCTGACCAAATTTCATGAAGATTGGACCAAAAATGTGACTTCTAGAGTGTTTACATTTTTTCACTATATACATATAGAGAAAACAGCCCCGCCCCCTGGCGGCCATGTTTTTTCACCAATCTGGACCATTTTCAAACTCGTCCAAGATATTAATGAAACTAATGTTTTGACCAAGTTTCATGTTGATTGGGAAAAAATTGTGACTTCTAGAGTGTTCACAAGGTTTCTATATAGCCATATAAGGAATACTGCCCCGCCCCCTGGCGGCCATGTTTTTCAATGGACCGGAACCATTTTTGAACTCAACCAACATATCATTAAGACAAACATTTTGACAAAGTTACATGAAGATTGGGCATCAAATGTGACTTCTACAGTGTTCACAAGGTTTTTCTTTTTTTTTACCTAGTGACCTAGTTTTTGATCCAGCATGACCCAGTTTCAAACTCGGTCGAGGTATCATTGGGACAAATGTTCTCACCAAGTTTCATGAAGATCGGACAATAAATATGGCCTCTAGCGTGTTCACAAGGCAAATGTTGACGACGGACGCACAACGCACGACGGATGACGGACAAAAGGCGATCACAATAGCTCACCATGAGCACGTTGTGCTCAGGTGAGCTAAAAAGTAACGCCTCCCAAAGTGTTAAAAACTTTATGGACAACATGTGAGTTTACACAAGAATACTTCTTTTTGTTATGCATGTACAACTTTACATGAATATGTTTATATTGAATGTGTAATGGAAGGTAATGCTGCTATCTGGTTACAGCAATCTTCTTTTTAGCTGATACAAGACTTGAATGAACCATATTATTTTAATGCTTTTAGACATTTTAATGTGAAAAGCACGAGTATTTTGGAGTATGTCGATGTAGCGAATCCAAATATACGTTTTCAATTTATTTTAGCTATATGCAAACGATAATTTGCTCAAAATTCACACCTAACCACATCTATATTTTATCAGTAGCGTGAGGTTTAAACAGCTTCTATGTGGCACCAGCCCTTCCCACGTTATGTTTCACAATATCATATGTAACCAAAGCCCTTCCCACATTATGTTTCACAATATCATATGTGGCCCCAGCCCTTCCCACATTATGTTTCGCAATATCTAACTTAATGGCTCCAGCCCTTCCCATGTTATGTTTCACAAAATCATACCTGGCCCCAGCCCTTCCCATGTTATGTTTCACAATACCATATGTGGCCCCAGCCCTTCCCACGTTATGTTTCACAATATCATATGTGGCCCCAGCCCTTCCCATGTTATGTTCCACAATATCATACATGGCCCCAGCCCTTTCCATGTTATGTTTCACAATATCATACCTGGCCCCAGCCCTTCCCATGTTATGTTTCACAATATCATATGTGGCCCAAGCCCTTCCCATGTTTTGCTTCACAATATCATATGTTGCCCCAGCCCTTCCCACATTATGCATCACAATATCATATGTGGCCACAGCCCCTCCCAAGTTATGTGTCACAAATTCATATTACTGTCCCCATCAGCCGCGTGTTTAAGAAACACACCAAACCTTTGTTTGTTTCTCTTTTCCTGCAAATTTTATTGATATAGATATACATAAAATGTCTGGGATATAAACAAATTGTTATATTTGCAGTGATAATGGACAGGTCAAGGTCTTTCAGGCATATTGCAAGGCTCGTTGTTGGAAAACTGGGCAAATGCATGTGCTGAAAGTGTCATCCCTGATTAGACTCTGCAGTCCGCACAGGCTTTGTAGGGATGTCACTTTCCACCTATACTGTATTTTTGCTAAAAGGAGACTTCCTTCAAACGAAAAATACATCAACATGCAAAATGTCATTGCTGATTAGCGGGCGCAAACTGCACAGGCTAATCTGGGACAACACTTTTTGCACATGCATTAAGAACCGTTTTCACAGAACGCGACTCATATTTACAATAAACAGTTCAAGGCTTATTGATGATCAAGGTGTCTGCCTTGCAATACAAAAATAGAGAGTTCAACTTTTACTTATGAATCCTTATCAGATCCTACCCAAATACAACTATGGTTTCATGTTTGTAATAAATGTTCATGTAACTGTCCCTTCTGCGTATGTAAACTGTTCCAACATTGGAAGATGTGTTGCGGTTAAAGTATGGGGTATATAACTGTGAATGAACCATCCTTTTTTGGGGATTGAGGATTTCACAGTATGTCTGCTTCATATATATGCTTGATATATATATATATAGAGAGAGAGATATATATATAGAGATATAATATATATATATATATATATATATATATATATATATATATACCAATACATAGTGCCAGTTACGCGGTCTCTGTAGTTTTCAGACTGTACTTACGAGGTCAATATAAAAAACGGGGTCTATATACAACCCCGCAATCTAGGCTCCTTTAATTACTATGAGGGGGGTGTAGGGGAGGTAATGCAATCAAATCTCACAATAAGGTCTTAAATCGAAAACCACAATCAGGTCTGAAATTGAAATTGTATATACCTCGCAAATAAGTTCGCTATATATTTCCTTGTATAAGACGTTAAATAAATGACGTATTTATATACAATAATAATAGTAGGTACCCCTATATACCTTAATTCGTGTTTATATCGGATAAAAAAGGGTATGGAGATACATGTATTTAAAGTGGGAACCCCATAACCTATTTCTAAATCAGAGACCCCGTAACTGGCCATATGTGTGAATATATATATATATATATATATATATATATATATATATATATATAGTATAAATCAAGGGAGAGAACTGTGTGTGGCCTCTTACAGGGTCTCTCTCAGAGTAGCCTACCTTGGTCACTTCAGTTTTGATGCTCTCGGCCTGTTGAAGGTCGTCCCTCAGTTTCTTCACAGCCCTGTTAGAGTTCACAGCAGCCGCCTCTCGTCTACAACAGGCCAGGGTATGTATGTGAGTCTCTGTCTGGGAACATGCGGCTTAATGCATGCACGTAAAGTATCGTCCCAGATTAGTTTGCACAGTCTATACAGGCTAATCAGGAATGACAATTTACGCTTAGACTGGATTTTTCTTTAAAAAATACTTCCTTAAAACTAAAATTTCCCTAAAAGTGCAAAGTGTCATAAATGATTAGCCTATGAGGACTGCACAGGCTTATTTTGGATGACACTTTACTAACATGCATTAAACCTGGTTTTACCAGCATGTTTAGAAAAAACTACGCAAGGTTATCAGGTCTCGCGAAATCAATCCATTGTTTAAACAACAAAAATCTGTATGTCAACCTACCCAATAAGTTGTAGTCAAAATCAACGATTTTTTTCTCTAAAATTGTGATTGCTACTCAGTACTAATAATCAAAAACTGACATCAACTTGTCACAAAAGGATAAAGGACAAACCTCTAACATTCATCAATATATGTTCCTTTGTTTTATGATTGCATTTATGGATGGAACCAGGCGCTTACAAATGTATGACCATTTTTATTCTGGTCAAAATGCATCCTGTATTTATGTCACCCTGAACAAAAACAAATATGCTCACTGTCAATCATGAAATATTTTTTTAAAGCAAACCCATCTATATCACATGTATATTATTTTCAATGAAAGCCCACCCATGTGTACAAGGCTATCCTACAACATATAAGGACACATTGGAATGATTAATGTGGTGTCCCCCTTACCCCCAGGTGG
Source organism: Dreissena polymorpha (assembly GCF_020536995.1). NCBI lineage: Eukaryota > Metazoa > Mollusca > Bivalvia > Myida > Dreissenidae > Dreissena > Dreissena polymorpha. The sequence goes on from NC_068364.1 coordinate 83,045,046, forward strand.
TTCATTGAAGTCTTGGAGTTGACAAACCTCAGAACCTGTTTAGAGCTGTCTTCAAACACCCACACTTGTCCCTCCTAACATATCTACTCTATGTGTGTGTGTATAAACTGAAAGCTTTCAATTAATAATGAAGCTTAACCTATTTATGCCTAGCATCTAGAAAAAGGCCTTGGCAAACAGCATAGACCCAGATGATGATGCGGCGTCTCATCAGGGTCTGCGCTGTTTGCTTAAAGGAATTTCTGTAAGAAATATTCTAAATATAGAAATAAATATACTAGACATACCTTATTTTGGAAATAAACTGATCCAATTTAGAAGGATGGGAGAGTCCACTAGGCATAATTGGGTTAAATAAACAGGTTAATACTACATTACAGCATATCTGTGCCAGAGGATCCTTACTCAAACTTGTCCTGCATGTCCAGCACTGCTTTCTCCATCTCTTCAATTCGCTTCTTGAAGGCCTTGTTGTCCGTCTGCTCTTTCTGAAGGTTTGAAAGAAAACCAATGGATTATCTGCTACTAATAACACAATAGTATACCAACGGAATATCTGCTACTTATAACACAAAAGTATACCAATAGAATATCTGTTACTAATAACACAATAGTATACCAATGGAATATCTGTTACTAATAACACAATAGTATACCAATGGAATATCTGTTATTAATAACACAATAGTATACCAATAGAATATCTGTTACTAATAACACAATAGTATACCAATGGAATATCTGTTACTAATAACACAATAGTATACCAATGGCGTATCTGCCTTTTACCACAATATAATACCAACGGTATATCTGCTTCTCAACAAAAGAACATAACAATGGCATAACAATGACATATGTAACAAACTAGTTTACCAAAGGCATATCTGCTCATAATAGACGATCTACCTTCAAAGAACTTTCAGCTGATCAATCTACCTTCAAAGAACTTTCAGCTGATTTCTTCTCTCTTCTATGAATGTAAAACTGACCAAAGGTTATATGTAAAAATGCTGAACAGCTAACATTTGTATAACTGTTTACACTAGTTTACCTGTGGGTGAACACAAACTGTTAGAAAGATGAAGCAATGTTTGCAAAGCTTTAAGTCACTCTTCAAATTTAAAACTTAAAAAAAAGTATACACAATGGTTCAATGACATAGCACACATTGAGAGCATAAAAAACATGGTGAACATGGCAACATGGTGACGAGTCCCACAATCCCATACTTATTTAGCATCATTCCAAAGCCATAAAGTACTCTGTCTGCCCAAGAACCACTCTCAAACATTTCATAGCAAGCCTATGAATTAGATGCTATCAAGCTACAATAAATATACTTACAGTTTACATGGCACAAAAAGTAACCTGTGTGATTTTGCCCCGCTGCATGGCGAGGTCCACATGACACAAAAAGTAACCTGCGTGATTTTGTCCCGCTGCATGGCGAGGTCCACATGACACAAAAAGTAACCTGCGTGATTTTGTCCCGCTGCATGGCGAGGTCCACATGACACAAAAAGTAACCTGCGTGATTTTGTCCCGCTGCATGGCGAGGTCCACATGACACAAAAAGTAACCTGCGTGATTTTGCCCCGCTGCATGGCGAGGTCCACATGACACATAAAGTAACCTGTATGATTTTGCCCCGCTGCATAGCGAGGTCCACATGACACATAAAGTAACCAGTATGATTTTGCCCCGCTGCATGGCGAGCTCCACATGACACATAAAGTAACCTGTATGATTTTCCCCCGCTGCATGGCAATGGTCCACATGACACATAAAGTAACCTTTATGACTTTGCCCCGCTGCATAGCGAGGTCCACATGACACATAAAGTAACCTTTATGACTTTGCCCCGCTGCATAGCGAGGTCCACATGACACATAAAGTAGCGAGGTCCACATGACACAAAAAGTAACCTGTATGATTTTGCCCCGCTGCATGGACGGTCCACATGACTCATAAAGTAACCTGTATGATTTTGCCCTGCTGCATGGCGAGGTCCACATGACACATAAAGTAACCTGTATGAGTTTGCCCCGCTGCATAGCGAGGTCTACATGACACATAAAGTAACCTGTATGATTTTGCCCCGCTGCATGGCGAGGTCCACATGACACAAAGTAACCTGTATGATTTTGCCCCGCTGCATGGCGAGGTCCACATGACACATAAAGTAACCTGTATGATTTTGCCCCGCTGCATGGCGAGGTCCACATGACACATAAAGTAACCTGTATGATTTTGCCCCGCTGCATGGCGAGGTCCACATGACACATAAAGTAACCTGTATGATTTTGCCCCCCTGCATGGCAAGGTCCACATGACACATAAAGTAACCTGTATGATTTTGCCCCGCTGCATGGCGAGGTCCAGGAGCTCATCTTTCTCCTTGGTGACCTGTTGAAGTTTCTTCATCATCTCAGCGTCTGCAGAATGTTGTGTGCTCAGCTGGCTCTGCAGCTTGTAGTTGGCAGCTGGCAATGAAAAGCAGACAAATTGAAATAGTGTCCCATATTGGCCAGTGAAGTCCACACTTGCTTATCTGGGATAACACTTTTCACCTAGACTAGATTTAAAATTGGAAGAGAAATCCTGAAATGAAAAACTTTCATAAAAGTGAAAAGTGTTGTCCCTGATCAGTTCTTGTGGACTGCACAGGCAAATCTGGGATGACACATGCTGTGGACTGCACAGGCAAATCTGGGATGACACATGCTGTGGACTGCACAGGCAAATCTGGGATGACACATGCATAAATTCCTATTTCCCTAGGTGACAGGTGCCTCAACAAGTTGTAATTATGTTCTTCTGAGTAATTAAATGTTAACTCATTAAAAAAATAATTAATATCATCATTGTTGAGAACATATTGTTAACAACATATTCAATTACAATCTAATTTAAAACAATTAATCAAATTAAAATAAACAAATCAAATTTAAATAAACAAAAAGCAATGAATATTTAGCATTTAAAAATCTTATTTGACTTAACACATTCAGCATTTTAAGTGAGAATTGTTTTTTTATTTGTAAATACATATTATAGGGGTCAACATGATAGTTAATTTCTTCATTCCCCAGTTACCCCTCGGTATTAATTCTCAGATCCCCATGCACCTTTGAGTCTCTCCTCAGAGTCATTGAGTTTCCGGGTGAGATCTCGCAGCTCCCCGCGTAGTCTCTCCTCCGACTCATGAAGGTCGCGCCTTAAACCCTCCTCTTGTACGCGACCCTCCTGGACTGCTTGTCTAAAATCAACCGGCAGTCAACAAGCATTCAATAGGCAGTCAACAAGCATTCAACAGGGAATCAATAGGCAGTCAACAAGCATTCAACAGGCAATCAACGTGCAACTTCAGGTAGATACAGAGATAAAAACATCAAGAAACCTGGCAATGACTCAAAGAAAGGATTGTTTACTTTTAATGCACAGGCTGGTTATTCAGAGACAGCTCTTTCTGACTGGATTTTCATTTAGATTACACTAAATTTAATTGACAAATTCCATAAAATGGAAAGTATCGTGCCTGTTCTGACAGTGCAGACTGCACATGGTTATCAGGGACAATACTTTATGCACATACATTAGGCATAGGACTCTGTCTTCTCAGACTCGCTGCATGGCTCAATTTAAGTAACATACATGTAGTTTGAAATCTTGGTTTCCAGATTATATTTTATTTATATATTCCAAAACTATTTTCTAGATTTGACAACAGGAACCTTAGCTCCGAGTGGCAAATTCAATCCCAAGTTAGGTCTGCATGTAAGCTTGGAAGTTATTGAGTAGAAACAACTTTTGGAACAGTGACCTTGACCCTACTGACTCCAAAGGAAATCCTATGATAGGAATGCATATGAGTTGTGTTCTGAGAAAACGGGGCTTAATGCATGTGCGTAAAGTGTCATCCCAGATTAGCCTGTGCAGTTCACACAGGCTAATCAGGGACGACACTTTGAGCTTTTATGGTATTTTTCATTTAAAGCAAAGTCTCTTCTACACAAAAATCCAGTTAAGGCGGAAAGTGTCGTCCCTGATAAGCCTGTGCGGACAATACTTTACGCACATGCATTATGTCCAGTTTTCTCAGAACACGACTCATATATTAAGCTACTTCACACACAGTGCACTGGGTCCAATCAACCTCAAGGTTTTCAAGTAACAGGGACCTTGAAATGTCCCTTTGACCTTGGTCTTTGCCCTACTTCCCCAAAATGGAATCCCAATATAGAAATGCGTGTAAGCTACATAGGTACACACTTTTATAGCAAAATCACCTTCAAAATTCAAGTTATCAAGCGGAAAACATCTTTCTATTTTTAGTTACAGTGACTTTGACGCTACATACCACTAGCTGAGGCCATTAATTGAATATTGTCTTATTAACTAGAACATTTTTTTTATTTAGTTGGACATGAGAAATGAAACAAGAGCACCGCATAACAGGTGCCAAGGCTCAGCTGCGGGTGCAGTTTTGAATAAATGAAAGCTTGTCAGAAGAATTTCTTTTTTAGAGGTCACAGTGGCCTAGTGACCCAAAAATGGGTGTGGCATGTAGAATTCATCAGGGTGCAGCTACATATGAAGTTTCAAAGTTGTAGGTGGAAGCACTTTGATTTTAGAGCCAATGTTAAGGTTTTAGCACGACGCCTACATAGGACTCCATTTATTACAATCTAAGTCATTACATAGGACTCCACTTATGGCAATCATGGTCATTACATAGGACTCTCCACTTATTACAATCTAGGTCATTACATAGGACTCCACTTATTGCCATCAAGGTCATTACATAGGACGCCTCTTTATGCAATAAAGGTCATTACATAGGACTCCTCTTATTGCAATAAAGGTCATTACATAGGAAATATTAGAATGTATGTGTTGCTGTTAATGTTTTTGAACATTTTGTACTTGAAGGGGATTTTTCACGTTTTGGTTAATTGAAAAATTATAAAAAAAGTTGTTTCAGATTCGCAAATTTTCGTTTTAGTTATGATATTTGTGAGGAAACAGTATTACTCAACATTTACCATGCTCTAAAATAGCCATTATATGCATCTTTTGATGATTTTAAAACCTGAAAATTATAAAGCGTTGCAACGTGAAATAATTGAATAATTTGGAGAGTTCTGTTGTTGTCGTTATATTTTGTGAAACTACGAGGATAGCTTATATAAAGTATAAAATACATCACTCATTGTATGAGCACGTATGGCCGAGTGGTCTAAATGGGAGACTTTTTACTCCAGGACTCCAGGGGTCAGTGGCTCTAGCCCTTATGAGGGTTACATGTTTTTCTTTTTTTAATTTTATTCTTGATTTTTTACTGGAGATTTGTAGATCCAATGTTTAAATTTATCAATATAAAGCATTTGATGACAAACTTCAATACATGCCAAAATCTGTGAAAAGGCCCCTTTAATAAAATAAAAATTAATTTGTAAAAAGACTTGTTTTAGTTGTTAAAAAAGTATGTATTTATTATATAACACAGTTCCACATCTTTTTTCCATCACAAAAGATACCTAAACTTACATAAAAACATAAGTTTCATACATAATGCACTTACTTGTACTTAGTATCTAGCGTAGAACATTGATCTTTGGCCGTGATCAGCTTCCCCTCAAGCTGCCTTATCATATCATCCTTCTCCTGGATTGCTTTAGAAAACAGCTTGGCATTGTCATCCTTCAGTTTATCATTTTCTCGCCTCAGTTCCCCGTTAACACGTTTATACTCGTCCTTATACTTTATCATCTCCTCGTGATTGGAAGCGAGGTCATTAAATCTTCCATCTAGTATATTAAACTTGCGTATTTCACTCTGCAACTGTTCCTTGGCATTATCACGAAAACTCGTCAATTCCTCATTAATCCTCTCCAGTGTCTGAATTCTTGTAAATGCCTCGTCTGCCCGGGTCTTTAGGATCATGATGAGCTGTGACTGCTCATCAATGCGCGACCGCAACATGGCGTTCTCCGTTTTGTCATCCTTGCCGAGACCTTTCAACTTGGACAGAGAGGATATCTCCTTGTTGCCCTATATGTGTGTGGTAAACATAGTCAGGTAGAACCCTGTATATGAGGTAAACATTGTCAGGTAGAAAACTGTATTTGAGGTAAACATTGCCAGGTAAAAAACTGAATTTGAGGTAAACATTGTCAGGTAGAACCCTGTATATGAGGTAACATTGTCATGTAGAACTCTTAGTGAGTTGTAAACATTGTCAGGTAGAACCCTGTATGTTTTGTAAACATAGTCAGGTAGAACCCTGTATATGAGTTAAAGATTGTCAAGTAGAACCCTGTATGTGTTGTAAATATTGTCAGGTAGAACCCTGTACGTTTTGTAAACATAGTCAGGTAGAACCCTGTATATGAGGTAAACATTGTCAGGTAGAAAACTTTATTTGAGGTAAACATTTTCAGGTAAAAAACTGTATTTGAGGTAAACATTGTCAGGTAGAACCATGTATGTGTTGTAAACATTGTCAAGTAGAACCCTGTTAATGAGGTAAACATTGTCAAGTAGAACCCTGTATATGAGGTAAACATTGTCAGGTAGAACCATGTATGTGTTGTAAACATTGTCAAGAAGAACCCTGTATTTGAGGTAAACATTGTCAAGTAGAACCCTGTATATGAGCTAAACATTGTCAGGTAGAACCATGTATGTGTTGTAAACATTGTCAGGAAGAAAACTGTATGTGATGTAAATATTGTCAGGTATTGTGTGTGTGGTAAACATTGAAAGGTAGACAAATATACAGAAAATATAAGGTAAACATTGTCAAGTACAGAAATAAGCAGGTGATATAAGACTGTACACTTTGTCATAAACAGAATAAACAAGCAAATTTGTTGAATTGATATCCCCCACCAAATAAACTTTGTTTATGGATGGGTGTAAAACTAAACAAAAAGGTATACACATGTAATGCACAAAAGCAGTTCCACAATATGCTTCTGGACACAAAAGTTTTCTGGACGGATGGACAACATCAAAACAATCCTATTCAGATAAAAGGACAGATGGACAACGCTGAAACAATATCCTCCTCCAGATAAAATTATGAGAGAAGGAAGGACAGACAAGTCAGAGACTATATGCTCTCCCTTGTTGGAGAACAAAATCTCTAACCTGTAATTTTTTAAGTAGAAAGATGTATACATAATTCTGGAAAAAATGCTGGTCAGTTTAGGGGTTTAGCGTACGACCTTACATGAAGCATTTGTGTAACCTTGACCCTTGATGTGAATCGTATGACCTTACATGAAGTATATTGTGTGACGTTGACCTTAACCATAGACATGAACCTTGACCTTAACCCTAGACATGAATCTTACATATGACACACAGCAAGGAAGAAGATGGAGAATAATAATGGAAGGTTATTACAGAAACCACTGATGCATAGTAAAATAATGGCTAAATAATAAATATTTCTACAAATGTGTGACCTTTGATGTGTGACCTTGACTTTGGTCAAAAACACATAGGTCTTGCACTGCCTGATAATTAAGAACAATTACATCAGGACATTTTGAGAATCCATTTTAGTATGGTAGAATCCTTACCAAATAAGGCATATATAATTAAAATGCGCGATTTTGACCTTTGTGTGTGACTTTGACCATGACCCTAGCAACCTGGATCTTATATTTGACACTAAGCTAATAAATGGAGAACAATTGTGGACAGCTATTACAGAATCCCTTGATTCATAGTAAAGGAATGATTAAATAATGAATCATTAATCAAATTGTGACCTTTGACTTCAATGTGTTACCTTGACCTTAGCCCCTAGGATTATGGGTGTTGAATGTGAAGCAACCCCAGATGATTGAGAACAACTATGGCAAGTTTCATGGCTCTGGCTCATGTGTTAATGGAGATAAAGCTCTAAGCTTATATTAAAAATCATGTTTTCAAGATACAAAGGGCCACAACTCCATTATTAACAGATGGTGTAAAATGCCAATCGGCGTGCATCATCCTCTTGTCAGCCCATATATATACTCATACCAAGTTTCAATGAAATCCGCCAAAGCACTTTCAAGATATAGCTCCGGACACAAAAGTGCCGGACGAAAGGACAGACGGAGAGACGGACAGACAGACAACGCCAAAACAATATCCCTCCGCCTGGCAGGGGATAATAACTAAGATTTCCCAGTTTCGCACTTTTTTTGTATTTGCTCACAACAATCAAATGGTTTTGTTGTTTTGCATAACAGGTATGTCCCATTGAAACAGACCACTAATACTGCATTTGCACTTGTACATCCTATTGAAATAGAAAAAGAATACTACATCTGTACCTGCACATCTCATTAAAATAGATAAACAATACTATACCTAATATTGAATACGTGCAATACATTTTGTTTAGATAAAGCTTAAATTAGGTGTGTACAAATGGTTATTTTGAAATAAATTGTAAAATAGGTTTACACATTAAAGTAATTCAGTTATAGGTAATTAAATATCACATAGTATTCAAAAAATTATAATTTAAAAGAAGTTGTGGTGTTTTTGTCAAAGAAACAGCAAACAATTTATGAGTAAATTAACAAAGGTTCACCATAGATAATCGTGATTTGAAAGCCAAGTGTGTCAGTAGCTGATGTGCATAAAAGGTTGATGAGACCTTCTGAATTTTAAGATCACATCGTCCAAGATACAAATAACTCACAATTTACTTCCGGAGTAATCATTTACATACACTCAACTGAGTATCTTTCAATCATGCATGGAACATACTTTTGTTTAGATCTAATAATTCATCCTTGATATTACAACATCTAATAATTCACCCTTGAGATTACCAGATCTAATATATCACCCTTGATATAACCAGTTCTGATAATTCACTCTTGGAATAAAAGATCTAATAATTGACCCTTGATATTACCAGATCTAATAATTCATCATTGAGATTACCAGATCTAATAATGCACCCTTGATATTATCAGATCTAATAATTCACCCTTGATATTACCAGATCTAATAATTCAACTTTGATTTAACCAGATCTAATAATTCATCCTAGAGATTACAAGATCTAATTATTCACCCTTGATATTACCAGATCTAATAATTCACCCTTGAGATTACCAGATCTAATTATTCACCCTTGAGATAACCAGATCTAATAATTCACCATTGAGTTTACCTCAGATGCCTTGTCCCCTGAACTTGGAGCACTGATCCTTTGGCCGTTTAGCTGTACTGAATACTCCATGGTCAGTCCATAAGCTGATGATGCAGTTGTTCATATAGTTCACAGCTGATGGTGCAGTTGTATGTATAGTTCACGACTAATACAGAAGTTGTACATAATTATTATAGTTCACAGCTGATGGTGCAGTTGAAGATACAATTCATAGCTGATGGTGCAGTTGTACATATAGCTCACAGCTGATGATGCACTTGTACATATAATTCACAGCTGATGAAGCAGTTGTACATATAGTTCACAGCTGATGAAGCAGTTATACATATAGTTCACATCTGATGATGCAGTTGTACATAAAGTTCACAGCTGATGAAGTAATTGTACATATAGTTAACAGCAAATGTTGCAGTTGTACTTATAGTTCGCATATGATGTAACAGTTTTATGTATAGTTCAACTCTGATGATACCGATATAGTTCACAGCTGATGAAGCAGTTGTATATATAGTTCACAGATGGTGATACAGTTGTACATATAATTCACATCTGATGGTGCAGATGTACGAATAGTTCACAGCTGATTGTGCAGTTGAAGATATACTTCACACAATTTCACTTACAGGAATGCCGAAAACATCAGGCGATATTTTCCTGAAGAAAAAATTATAAAACGAAAATTTATTTTTTAGAACACTATTCATATTAAAATAATGTAGCCTTGCCCTGGCAAAACCTACTCGGGCTTATCATGGAAGAGAATTTCCACCTTAATGGATTTTTTCGTTTAAAGGAAGTCCCTTCAAAAGTAAAATCCTGTTTAGGCAGCAAGTAGCCGTGATTAGCCGTGCAGACTTCACAAGGTTATCTTGGACGACACTACCCATAAGCATTGAACCAAGTTCTCAAACAACAAGGCTCAAATAATGCAAGCTATCTGGTCTATTATCTTTTTATTCATCAAATAACTTCAACGCATTGCTTCAAGTGTTAAAACTACTATATACTATTATAAGTACAACATGGAATTGAGACAACATCATGTGGTATAAATAACTCTAAGTAACACATATAACCATCACAACATTAATAGCCAACACACTGTAATGTTGAATGTACTTGTCTAAGTACAACATGTGGAACCCAGAAAACATCCCAGGGTACATTCTACTCTATTTACCACATGGAACCCAGACAACATTGTGTGGTACAAACTACTATAAATACCACCTGGAACATCATGTGGTATGTAATACTCTATGTGACACATGGAACCAAAACAACATCATGTGGTTCATACTTTTCTAAGTACCATTGACACAAAGACAACAATGTGTGGTGCGTACAAAGTGTTGTGAAAAAACAAATATTATTGAACAAAAACTGCATGTATTTGTATTTCCATTCAGAACATAAACAAGCATTAACAAGATATGCCAAAATAGACCATTTTATAAACTCAATCTGCAGTTATTGAATACATCTTACATTTGGAAGTACAGTTTTATAGAGGATATTTGTTGGATTCGGTGGATTATCGATTTTAATTCACGAGTGTCATAGAAAATATTTTCACGAGTGGCGCAGTATATATATAAAATATATATTTTCAATGATCACGAGTGAAATAAAATCGATATTCCACCGAATCCAACAAATTTTCCTTTTATTTTATGGGTTTTTTTTCACAGTTTATGTACATTGTTAAAGAGTTAAACTAAAGAATTTTGCCGGGATAATGACGTCATTTCGTAAAAAAATGACGTCATTTCACAGTAAACAGTGAAAATTATCGATAATTTTCAGTTATTTTTCACTGTTTGAAACAGTGAAATTATCAGTTTTAATTCACTGATATTCTCTATAAACCACCGGAAAGCATAAAATAAATATTCTTTCACTATAGGATGACAGAGACATCTTTCTATAAGTTCAAGAATCACCCTCTATTTTTGAACTATTTGTTGTATTTACATACACAAGGTTGTTTATGGTTTTAAATGAGTTTTGTTTATTTGATTAACAAGAACCGCAATTAGATTGTTAATATCAATATGCATAATAAGGGATTAATATCTGCCAGCATAAGTGGTAAACATCTGCCTGGATGATAAATGGTGAACATCTGCCTGAATGATAAATGGTAAATATCTGCCTGGATGATAAGTGGTAAATATCTGCTTGCATGATAAGTGGTAAATATATGCCTGGATGATAAATGGTAAACATCTGCTTGGATGATAAATGGTCAATATTTGCCTTGATGATAAATGGTAAACATCTGTCTGGATGATAAATGGTAAATATCTGCCTGCATGATAAATGGTAAATATCTGCTTGCATGATAAGTGGTCAATATCTGCCTGCATGATAAGTGGTCAATATCTGCCTGCATGATAAGTGGTCAATATCTGCCTGCATGATAAGTGGTCAATATCTGCCTGCTTGATAAGTGGTCAATATCTGCCTGCATGATAAGTGGCCAATATCTGCCTGCATGATAAGTGGTCAATATCTGTCTGCATGATAAGTGGTCAATATCTGCCTGCATGATAAGTAGAAAATAAGGTTGCTGTGGTGTAGTGGATATGGTGTCTGCCTAGCGACTGGGGGGTCACAGGTTCAATCCGCACTGTGGGAGCTTTCTTTAGTTCTCCCCCAAAGACACCAAATACTGGTTCTAGTCCCAGGAAACAGATTCGAGAGCTTTTAAAATAAGTGTCAGGCTTTCTATACAATCGAGTTAAAATAAATAGGTTGAAACTATACTGAACTAAGTAAAAAATATCTATCTGCAAGATAAGTGGTAAATATATATCTGCATGATACATTGTAAGTGGTAAATATGTATCTGTAAGATAAGTGGTAAATATATATTTGCATGATAAGTGGTACATATATGCCTTCATGATAGTATTCAGGGCTTTTCATAAGGAAATTGGGAAGAGGCCCTAGCCTTTCAAATTGGGAATTTCATGCCCGATAACTGCTTATTTTGGGAAGGCCGTGTTTTTAAAAGTTTTTTAAACAGAGTCTTTTTCATTGTGCAGAAGTATTGAAAGACTCATTGTGGTGCATTCTTACTCATATTAGAGCTCATTGCTTTCAATTTGGGAGATGCCAAATATGTCTAATTAAAAAAAAATTGTTTACAATTTGGGAAATTCCTCTATCAATTTTGGGAAAAAATTACCTTATTTTTGATTGGGAAGGGTCTCAATTTCGGCCCCTGTTATATAAGGGTGAAAAGCCCTGGTATTTCATTGAATTTTAAAATATTGTTATATTTCTCAACATGTGTTATTTTACACCCACAATGCTGTTTCCCCATAGACAACTCATTTGTAAATAACACATTTATCATGTCAATATCAACATGCTAGTTGTATGTCTGTAAGCTGCAGAGTTGACACATTTGATTTGCATGTTAACAGTATACCTGTGTTTATATATTTATAATCAAGAAGATAAACAGCACTTTTTTTTAATCTGATAGTTGCCAAATTAAATGTATGTTGATTATCTTTATCATTTGCAATTTTGCAGGTTATGACAGTGGTCGTATTTATAAGATGCGCAAAGAATTAAGAAATTTTCATTAATTTGTGAAACATTGCAAAATAAAATTACATACTCATAAAGTTTAGTTCAAAAGTCCATCTTTGCCTAAAATATCGTTGAATCAAGTTAGAAAGGCAATAATTCTTGAATTAAATGTCTGCTTTAATCGCAACACAATTACTAACCTCATGTCATGTTTTGAAACAGATTTAAATATCAACCAATCAGAAAAATGCGGTTTGTCGACACCACAGTGTAACATGTACGCGTAATTTGTCTTAAAATGTCATATAAGTAATTCATCAGCGAATGAATTTGGCAAGAATATGCGCACGTTTACTATGGTTTTTTACTTGGAACATGTGATAAATAGTTCTAAAGATATATGTTATTCCATAAAACTTAAATGATTATAAATTTCAGCGTTTCTACGTACAAAAATTACCAGTCCAACGTGTGTCTGAGATAGATTACTGAAACACAGACACTGACAAAATTGTTTTGGTAAATAATATACACATTTATATTCAATATATAAGAATACAAGAGCACCGCATAACGGGTGCCACGCTTGGCTACAGGTGCAGTTTTGTATAAATGAAAGCTTGTCAGAATTTTTTTTTTTTTTTTTAAAGGTCACAGTGACCTTGACCTTTGACCTAGTGACCCAAAAATGGGTGTGGCATGTAGAACTCATCAAGGTGCATCTACATATGAAGTTTCAAAGTTGTAGGTGGAAGCAATTTGATTTTAGAGCCAATGTTCAAAAACTTAACAAAATGTTAAGGTTTAGCACGATGAGGACAGCGGACGACACGACGAGCTGGCTATGACAATACCTCGGGTTTTCTCCGAAAACGCCGAGCTTATAAATATAAACACAGGCATATGTTCAAAACAGATAACGTGCAGTATCTAGTCACACTTCACACTATTTACCTCTTTCTGTGTTGTTTTATGTACTTACATTCTACGTTAGATAGGACGGTATACTGTATGATCTGTATCACTATTATTTATTCGCCGTATACAAATTTAAAACATATCACTAGCCCCGGGCTGTCTGGCTAGGGGTAAGCGTCAAGATTGTAAAATCAATAATAATTCTTCAAACACTGATACTTGTCTTGTTTTGAACAGATCTGCCATGACGGGTAGTTAATTGGGATAGCCCAACACACAACCAGTTAAGGATGACTGTGATGCAGGTGAAAGTTTCACCCATATGGATATTTAGCAAATGGACATTTGACCAGGGACACTTATTTAAATTCGAAGTAAATGTTTTCTTAGCAGTGTTAATTGTCAGGTCAACACATGATCTCCCTTATTCTATAAGAGACCGGGAGCATGCCGCATTTTCAACATTCGGCCCGACTGTTAGACAGTGTACAGACTGGTTTCTTTATTTTTACAATCAGACGGAAATAAAAAGTATCAATGTAAGATAATCAAAACACGGTCTACCTTGTTATTTAAGACCACTTTAATGGTAAAGATGAAACTTTTTTTTTTTAATCTTCAACAACGGAGCAGAAACCCGAAGCTTTGAGCAGCCCACCTCCCAAAAAACTAAGAAAGATTATGATAAAAAATATGATCTAAGTAAACGTACCAGAACTTTTCAAGAAACTTGGCTAACAGATTTTCAATGATTACCAGTTTATATAATCAAATTGCTACCAGTAGCGTAGCCTCAGTCTGATGAGGTCCACATATTGGACTAGTTTGATTTGTTAAGATTACAATGTACTTATGTTCAGCAAATGTTTTAATAACACTAGCTTCGCAAGATTTAAAGTTTGAGAAAGTCTTTATATTGTTTATAATATACTGCTATAATGAATGTACCATTGAAATACAATTATAAACAAAACAAGCAAATCATACTCATTTTGATATATTCCACATTATTTAACATTAATCAATAAATGCGTTTATAATTTATATAAACATTAACGGACAAGTGTATTTCAGCAACGGGCAAGTTAAATTTCCTAAATGGTTGTCCGTGGACAAGTATAGTTTTTTGAGATTTCGCCACCCCTGAGGTACTGTTCCCCCAGACCACGCAGAGACCCCTGAGTTATGACAGATAGTGAGAATAACTGAGATACTTATGCTTCTTAACTTATTTTAAAACTCTGGGAAACTGTTAGTTCTTAATTAAAATAATTAGTAACGAACATTAATACCATCAATGACATACTGTTCGAGGTGATGTTCACGAAAATAACATTTTAAAAAAGTTTTCAGTTAAGCTTTCGAACTCACACATTGAAACATTTCGATTGACAACGATGACGCCGGTGTCGATGTAAACATTTTCTAGTATGTTTAGTTTTTATAAACCCACACCGAACTACAGAATTTCGGTTACACATAGCTTAACTTAAGAAAAGTTATGAAGACACTACAGTTGTTCGAATTGCATATCTATACTTGATAGACGGAACTCATTAAAACAATCGACAAAAGGTGCACATCTTTATATTTATATTCATTGTTCTTCATTTATAAAACGTTAAACATGAGTTGACCAATAGTATAGCATACCATAGACAAAAATCCCTAATACACATTAGTGTAAGTTGATAAAAAAATAAACTACGGGAGTTCATGTAATACGTGTCCTCACATGGCTTATTATGAGTTAATATCTTAACCATCGAACTATATCGTATGCTTAGTCACACTTCATATCCGCGTCATGCGAAAAGGGGTCTTGTGGCATTGGCGCAGTCTGTTCAAGGACGTTGCTATCCGCTATAAAAAAAATTAAAGATGTTATGGTCTCGTTCTGTATTTCCTGACCAGAATGAGAGATGCGCAGGCTGGGTGGGCTATAGCTATGATGGGCGCATATGGTAAAACAGCTACGCTGAAAAAGCGCATTAGTGTTCTATACCGTCAGAGACTGGTTGAGACCGCGTGAGCTGCTCGGGTAACAAGTAATGCATCAAAAACAAAGTACGATTCAATAGGGATGCCTTTATGGCTACCTTATTCGTGAGTAAAAAGTATTGCTCGCAGGTTTATGTTTTATTTATTTGTATCAATTATCTTACTGCATATTTTGAATTGTGTATGGTGTCAAAAATCAAATGTTTTGTACAGGGAATTGACACAATGAAATTATATTATAAGTGCGATAAGTATTCGATATCCCAACAATATTCATTTGATAGGATGGTGCTTGCAAGTTTTCTTTTATATTTGGTTCTCGTTTTACCTTTTGAATCATACTTTTTATGCTTTTAGAACGTCAAAAAGGGACATGTTGTTGTTATTTTGTCAAAGTTATCTCTATAACATAAGCAGGCAGATAAACAGTGCACACACATCTCGACCGGTGCGTTTAGACACACTCTTTATGAATTTGAATGGCTTGTGTTCATTTTAAACTTGCGATTAAAAAAGCTTTAACATAATTTTAAAAAATGAGTTGCGTCTACAGGGCCGGATTAACCACTAGGCTAACAAGGCTGCAGCCTTGGGCCCCCGAATTTTAAGGGGCCCCCAACTACAGGCCAGTTTCCCAATGTATGATCTTTCTTTATTACGCCATTTAACCACTCTATCGGGATTGCAGTAAAACAAATCTTTGTGATTTTAACAGTTTCCCGATGTAAATCGAATTGTAGCCGTTTAGTTTGCTTTGATTTACTATGCTTTCAATTTTCTTTCCGTGTTGTATATTCATTCAGAACTATTAGTTTCTTTGTTTATTATACGACTTGCCCGTATGGTCATGCCACCATCTGGGCACGTTTGAAGACATTGAAGAGAAGGCCGAAGCGTTTGTTGCAATCAACGAATATAAGGTTGCAAATAAGCGTAAGAAACGGTGGAAACTATTTTGTGACGAGAGTACGACACCATCTGCGAATACGGAGCTAAGTGCACGCGACTATTTTCTAATTCACACATTCTACAGCATAGTTGATTGTCTCACTGTTGAACTTCGCAATCGATTGAGCGCATATTCTGGTATTCACAAATTGTTTGGTTTCATGACAGAGTTTGAGTCGCTCAACTTGGATGATTACGGAAATGTGCAACGCACCTGGTCGAATTTTATCCAGATGACATTGAGGCGTCTTCTGTTGACCAGTTCGTTCAGTTCAAAGCCATCCGAAGCGGACCAAGACAGAAACATCACCCACAAGAGTGAACTGCTGCTGTTAGGTGGGGGTCAATACAGACAACTTTTCAAAACATTGCCATCGCTGAACGAATATACTTAACAATTCCAGTTTATAACTGTCAAGGTAGGAGGTCATTTTCAACATTATCACGTGTGAAAAACTATCTTTGGAATACCATGAGTCAGGAAAGGTTGACAGCATTGGGGCTACTGTCTATTGAATGTTAAGTCCTCCGAGAACTAGACGTCAAACAGGTGACTGATGACTATGGCCAGTGTCGTAGAAAAAGCTAATAGGCTGGAACTGTTACGTGTAAGTTAAATTCAGTTAATACAATTGTAATATATTGTGTAACTAGTTTTGGCAAATTGCTATATATATATATATAATGTAACTGTCAACTGTGTACAAATGCAACTTTTCTCATCTTTCTAGTTGTAGTATCAAACGTATGATTTTTAATATACAGAAGGGGACCAGAGGGAAGGGGGCCCCCGTATCATGTGCAGCCTTTTGCCCCAAAACAGCTTTAACCGGCCCTGTGCGTCTACGATTATGCAATAGCGAACAACTTAAGTGCCTTCGGCGCTTTCATATCATTAATGCAAGATCGTGGTTAAGGAATGTGGACTAAATGTGTCATATAAAAAGTTAAAGCACTGTCAAAACTTTTTTTATAAATGTTTATTGCATAGTCCTCGAGTGTGTATATGCTAACGACTGAATAAGACCCACATACTTACAAAACTCATCTAGTGCGACAGCTCAGTTAACTATACCTATTGCGTTTTATACGCTTTGTGTTTTATTACATTTTGTATCTTTACATGGAATAAAACGAGTTAACTTTAGAGTACTTCAATGTTACACCAACTATCGTTTAAGTATTAATAGTTTGAAAAACTATATATATATCTTGTCGGACAAGTTGCCCCTTCACTTTTCAACGCACATATACAATTGCGCCTATATGAAGTTGTGCATCTGCACTTGCCGCAACATATGTGAGCACAATTGTCAAATAAGTACGACATGTGTCCTCGAGGCGGGACAAGTTGACATTTGTGTTACAAGCCATTTGCAACAACAGTTTGTGTTGGATTTATTTTTAATTTAAATTAATTAAATGTCTATCATGCTTCGACCATTTTAACTCTGAAGTAAGTTAGTGAAATTCCATAGTACCGGTAACACAGAATGGTTTACCGGTAATTCCGATTGTCACACATTTTGATCTTTAGTCGATATCGGAAAATAGAGGATAGATGAAGGCCTGGGGTGGTATTCCATAAACATCTTAAGTAATTTCTTAAATAATTTCACTCAAGTTCAAAATTGCAATGTTTTGTATTTGTTTACTACCGGTAAATAAGGAAACAAATGTGTTTTGGTATTCCTAAAATAACATTGGCATAATGATGTTATTGAAATGTATATCTTGATGCCAATCTATTGTAATATGAAATGAAACACTTGAGAAAATTTCCCAGTTTAAGGATAAGAATAAAATTTAACTTAAGATGCGTTTGGAATACGACCCAAGGTGTTAAAATCAAGCTACAGTAACATTCAAATTGTTGTCCACTTTATAAACTACATCGTATAGTCGGCCTAGATCGAAAAAGGGATTAACAGCGGAGTTTCTCTCTGATTTTAGTGTGGAATAATTAACAAAACATACACATAAAGGCGTATTTCGATATATATTTTATGTTTATTCTGTTTCAATGGCTGAGATATAGACACATTTTTTTAACATATGATATTTCTCAGCCAAAAGATTAAATACAAATAAGTTATACACTCAGACAATCCCCGGCACCGATTGCAGACGTATTCATTCTTAAATTTTAAGACAAAAGGTATTTAATTTTCATTGACAAAAACTGTCCATTTTTGTACCTTGCGTTCATTGTAAGCATGTTTTGTTGTTCTTCCATTCCGACATTGTTTATAAAAAAAATTATCCGAATATTCGAAATATATTGCACTTATTTTGCAACCGGTGTTTCAGTAAAAAAATATTTGCGTGAAACTTAACTGCCGCGTACGTCTATAATTTTAAAGGAAAATGGAAAAGTAAGGATTTTGGACCTTTTTTGAATGAAAGGTTTCGTTTTAATTTAATGAATGATCATAGTTTATTTCCAAGCTTATTATTTTCTGAAAGATAATAAATGTCTTGGCTGTTGGTATACCGTTCATTTGGTGTAATTAATGCTTTTGGAAGCTTTTTTAGCTTTTGTTAAAACCATGCTGTTGTGCAGGAAATTTGACAGTTGTATCCCTGGTATGCTGTTATAGTATGTAAAGTTCTTTTAAAGATCCATTTGGTCACACATAGTGACATACACGGACTTCAACTGACAGTCATCCATTGTCAGACAGACAGTTGCAGTTAAGGACTGACATACATCGATGATCGAATGACAAACACCAACTGACAAACATCGACAAAAAGTGCCACAATTCACCTGGGTCCGGTTTAATGAGAGCGACCATGGTCGGGCGACTATGGTTGTAACAGCAAGTTCATCGTCGTATGACGATAACCGGGTTTAATAGAGAGCGAAGATCGTCAGTCGACCGCGCGTTGTTCGACATACTGTCGAGCGACCGCAGTCCACCCCTCACACCACGACTGCTCGTCGCTTGACGCTTTGTCGGCCCCCAAAACCCGTGCCAGGAGTCTCCCAGACAATCCGCGATGTTGCCAATTACGTCTGGGTACCTGCAATAGACTACCAGACAGTCTGCGACGGTGCCAAGACCGTCCGGGCACCTGGAGGAAACTCACAGGCGGTGTCAGACAGTCTCCCAAACCATCGGGGAACCTGAAGGAGACTCCCAAACAGTCTTCGACGGAGTGAGAGATTGTCTGACACTGTTACAGACTGTCTGGGAGTCTCCTGCAGGTGCCCCTCCGGTCTTAGAGACTGTTTGATAACGTCACAGACTGTCTGGTGATCCGCCGGTCTGGAAAACTGTCTTGCAACCTCGAAGACTGTCTGGGAGTCTCCTGCAGGTGTCATGGCGGTCTTGGCACCGTCTCAGACTGTCTGGGAGTCTCCTGCAGGTGCCCCTCCGGTCTGAGAGACTGTCTGGTAACGTCGCAGACTGTCTGGGGGTCTGCTGCAGGTGCCCCGCCGGTCTGAGAGACTCTCTGGCACCGTCAACTACTGTCTGAAAGTCTCCTGCCGGTGCCGAGACGATATTGGCACCGTCGCAGACCGTCTTCGAGTATCCTGCTGGTGCCCCGACGTTTTTGGCATCGTCGCAGACTATCTGGGAGTCTCCTACTGGTGATCCGCCGGTCTGGGAACGCGTCTTGGCACCCTCTCAGACTGTCTGGGAGTCTCCTGTTGGTACCTTGAACGCGACGAGTGGTCCGTCTAGTGCATTCCTCTTAATGTCCCGTACCTTTTTTTTTTACATGTGTCTGCTGTCTTCAACGCCAACCCGCACGCGTTTATGGCTGCCACAATCTCCTGCCACTTTTTCCGCTTGTTTGCCACGGTCACCAATGGCCCGTGCTTTCCCTCCAGCAGGTTTTTGTTCTCGATAACAAGCTCTAAAAGGATATCTATCTCTTTTTTGGACCACGAATGGCACTGACTCGAATCGTTGCTGTCTTCGTCTTTCATTTTTTCGCGTGTATTTTAGCTGTCGGATGTTCATGGCGGAAGTGGTAATTTTTCTAAAAATAGCGACTTCTACGACCGCAGTCGACTGACGACACCGTCGTGCGACCACAGTCGCGGCAATTTGCTCATTGAACGCGACGAGTGATCAGTTGGCGACCGACGAGCGTCGGTCAACCACACAGTCAACCGACTTCAGTCGGGTTTTGTAGTTTTTCATTAAACCGGACCCAGACTGACACAGACATCAACTTACTAGACACACATATCGACTGGCAGTCAGACAGACAGATCGGGAATGCAAAATTTAGCCTAACCCTGCAGGTGTGTGTATGTGCCTGATATAACAATGAAGCACCGCTAAAAGCGCGCATTTTTAACACACAATTTCAAATAAAAAAGTGTATGCGCGTTATACATGGATGCAACGCTATCCTGGCAGCTAAATTGCGAAAATTTTATTTCGTAATCGTAAATATTCATTATAGCCGCCATTTTTCCAGAAAACTACACCCTATAATATTACAGACTGAAGGGGTCGTTGTCGAAACAACAAAAAGTCAGTAACGGCAGATCTATAGAAGCAAATATTTTGCTTTTGTCCAGACCATGGCGTTTTGCAGGAAATTCGACAGTTGTATCCCTTGCATAATTTTATAGTATGTAGACATTTTTGCTATCTTTCCCAGGAGTTCGATTTCCCGATGAGAAACATGGGATGGGGGGGGGATAACAAGTAGAATCTTTGTTAGTTACAAATACAATTGAATCGTGCAAAGTTGTTTTTGTCTTCGCTGGTATAGCAGAAAAATCGGCGACACGTCGTCTGTGTGAAACCGGTCGCGGACAGCCGAACACGTTCTGATCCTAGAGGCTTTAGACAGGTATTAGCATTACTATTGTAACTGTCGTTCACGATATGAAATAAGATGGTCACAGGGTCTAGGCAGTTATGCACACGTTTAGGTCGGAAACTATCGATCAAGCAAGTAGTTGTGTATACAATGTAATATGTAATAAAAGAAAATCTCTGCTTGTTAGCATTACATAAACAATATCTAACCTTTTATTAATTGTAAACCTTGACAATCATGTGCATAGTTGTGCCATAAATATATACACGTTTGTGCAGTCCGCATAGGCTAATCAGGGACGACACTTTTCGCTTATAAATCTATTAGATTTTTGAATGTTTGCCGCTAGAGAACTTTGCTTAGGATTTAGGATTCATAAATGCATTTGATTGGTTGTTGTAATCCGAAGTCATTTTGATTGGCTAAGGAAATTCCTAAGTCATTTTGATTGGTTAGTGCTCAGAATCCTAAATCATAAGTTGCTGAGCGACAGGTATAAAAAGCGCGGATAAACAACATTTGGTATCTTTCATGATCACACAATTTCCGTTCATTACGGCATACAAATCAGATCATTCTCAGAATGGAGAAGATCTGACATTAAGATCTCAATAATTAATAATAAAGATCTGATTGTTATGCCGTAATGAACGGAAATTTTGTTTCAAAAGGCACTTCAATGTAGATCTACATCTTTGGTGTTTTACAGTATTTAGTGCATTAAAAATGATTCA
The DNA here is from genome assembly GCF_020536995.1 of Dreissena polymorpha. Classification (NCBI taxonomy): domain Eukaryota; kingdom Metazoa; phylum Mollusca; class Bivalvia; order Myida; family Dreissenidae; genus Dreissena; species Dreissena polymorpha. Next base: position 83,067,177 of record NC_068364.1, read on the forward strand.
TCCTATGTCTTATGAACTCCAGAGAGCTCATGAATTTATCTGCGCTATAAGAAAATACTTGCCATAAGATCTGTGTTTGGAGTTTACATTGAAGTGCCTTTTGAAACATGTCGACTTTATAATGCGATAATATTAGTAACTTTTAGTATCTGCAAATAAAAGACGTTGAAAACATTAACCGCAGTTGTTTTGAAGCCATCCTGACAAGAGCGGCTAAATTATAGGCTGGGTAAAACTAAATAGTAGCGGTACATTACAATATGCATTAATTGTTTCCAGAGCGAGGCTCATTCATATGAGGCGCCGTTTCCAAATTATCACGCACGTCAGTCACAAACGCACGCTTGGTGTTGAATTACGCACATGTATGTTTCTGCGCAATCGTAAACATGAAATTCTTTTGCATGTTTGTATTTAACATGTTCGGGTGACAAAGCCTTCAGAGTCGGCCGCTGAAATTCTTTTCAAAACAAGAACAAACATAAGACGTTATAATGCTCATTCTCACACAACCGAATTACTGTATAACTAATGTTAAGATATATATATACATTTTTTAAATCAAATTCAATCAAATATTATGTACGTATTTATACATATAGGGTTGGTAGGTTCCCGATCCCGTTGATTGCACTGATCGATATTGTGGCAATGGTTCCCGATCCCGTTGATTGCACTGATCGATATTGTGGCAATGGTTCCCGATCCCGTTGATTGCACTGATCGATATTGTGGCAATGGTTAAAGGAATGTCGCTCGGCCATGCGGAACTATTTCAGTACCATCATAATGCATTGCAAACATATCAGGGACCACAAATTGGGCGATTATTTTTAAGTCGACAATATACTTAACTGTTTTTAACTGTCTTTGGAATGTTGATTTAAATCATGATGGTAATAGTTTATTCCTACGAGAAGAGGTCAGAGATTAATAAAGGTGTTTGCAAACACAAACAAAACAATAACTGACTCTTATTTGATATATATTTTATTTTATAGAATGGCAAAGTAAAAGGCCGAAAGAAAAATGAAAGAAGAAACAGCTTCTGGATGAAGCCTGGTTGAAAAGCTAACGTCAGGGAACAAAACCGTATTTGCCAATATGGTTGATGTAAATGTTCCCGGGAGAAGAGGAGATAACAGAATAAAATAAGTCAAGCTTTATATAGAAAAAAATGTATTTCCGAATAAGAAAATATCTTATTACCAGCTCCTGATTCGGTTGCTATATCTCTGATACAGTTCTTGAAGTTTTAGCTGACCGTCAATGCGATAGTACGATAGAACTACTATCGCGTTGTCGCATTGTCGTCATCGTACTATCGGACTGTCACCATCGTATTTTCGCACTGTCGCATCGTCGTCAACGTAATATCGCGTTGTCGCATTAATTGTCGCCATCGTACTATCGCATTGTCGCCATCGTACTATCGCGTTATCGTACTGTCGTCATCGTATTATCACATTGTCGCCATCGTACTATCGCAGTCGCCATCGTGTTTTCGCACTGTCGGCTTCGTATTATCGCATTGTAGCCATCGTATTGTCGCACTTTCGTCATCGTATTATCGCACTTTCGCATTGTCGTCATCGTACTATCGCACTGTCGCCATCGCATTGACTTACTGTCGTCATCGTATTATCGCACTATCGAATTGTCGCAATCGTACTATCGCATTGTCGCCATCGTACTATCGCGTTGTCGCATTGTCGCCATCATACTATCGCATTGTCGCCATCATACAATCGCATTGTCGCCATCGTACTATCGATTTGTCGCCCTCAGGATTTTAATGTGCAACCACTATGGCCCTAACGGTATCCGTATATATGTATGTATGAAGTATATGTGATGTCATATATGTATGCGTGTTGTAGATGTGATGTCATACAAGTATGCATTTACAAGATGTGATGTCATATACGTATTCGTGTAGGATATGTGATGTCATACCTGTATGAGTGTAGAAGATGTGATGCCATATATGTATGCGTGTAGAAGATGTGATGCAATATATGTATGCGTGTAGTATATGTGATGTCATACCTGTATGAATGTAGTAGATGTGATGCAATATATGTATGCGTGTAGTATATGTGATGCCATACCTGTATACGTGTAGTAGATGTGATGTCATACATGTATGCGTTTAGAAGATGTGATGCCATATATGTATGCTTGTAGTATATGTGATGTCATACATGTATGAGTGTAGTAGATGTGATGTCATACATGTATGAGTGTAGTAGATGTGATGTCATACATGTATGCGAGTAGTATATGTGATGTCATACCTGTATGAGTGTATTAGATGTGATGTCATACATGTACGCGTGTAGTAGATGTGATGTCATATATGTATGCGTGTAGTAAATGTAATGTCATGCCTGTATGAGTGTAGTAGATGTGATGTCATATATGTATGCGTGTAGTAAATATGAGGTCATACCTGTATTTGTGTAGTAGATGTGATGTCATACATGTACGCGTGTAGTAGATGTGATGTCATACATGTATGAGTGTAGTAGATGTGGTGTCATATATGTATGCATGTAGTATATGTGATGTCATACCTGTATTAGTGTAGTAGATGTGATGTCATACATGTATGCGTGTAGAAGATGTGATGTCATACATGTTTGAGTGTAGTAGATGTGATGTCATACATGTATGCGTGTAGAAGATGTGATGTCATACATGTATGAGTGTAGTAGATGTGATGTCATACATGTACGCGTGTAGTAGATGTGATGTCATATATGTATGCGTGTAGTAGATGTGATGTCATACATGTACGCTTGTAGTAGATGTGATGTCATACATTTATGCGTGCAGTTGATGTGATGTCATACATGTATGCGTGTAGTAGATGTGATGTCATACATGTACGCGTGTAGAAGATGTGATGTCATACATGTATGAGTGTAGTAGATGTGATGTCATACATGTATCTATGTTTTCATAAAACATCTGCACGCAATGGTATGTTCTTGACAATTCTTTTTAACTTTGACTAAGCATTGAGCCGCATGACTACTTTTACTTCAATTTATAATTAATGTAATTTTCTTACACTTTATCTTTTCAATTTGCCTCTTCAGTTTGAAATTATATTGAACATTGCATATATCAATTTATCTTCACTGTGAATGGCATTCAATGTATTATATTGATAGTATGTCTGTGATCGTTTTCGTTCGTTTGTTCATTTGTCTGTTCTTTTTTCTTTATACAAATTACAGAGCGTATAAATAAACTCGAACTTCTAGAGCGGTGTTGAGTTGACCTAACCATTTTATCACATTACATATAAGTTCATGTAAACCAGACGTAAACACTGAACTCATTGACCAAGTTAACCCATTTGTGCCTAGTGGACTCTTCCATCCTTTTAAATAGGATCAATTTATTTCCAAAATTAGGGATGTCTAGAATATTTATTTCGATATTTAGAATATTTCTTGCAGAAATTCATTTAAGCAAACAGCGCAGACCCTTATGAGACGCCGCATCGTGCGGCGTCTCATCTGGGTCTACGCTGTTTGCCAAGGCCTTTTTCTAGACGCTAGGCATAAATGGGCTAAGTGTATTTTATTATTTATGTTTTATTGGCATAACATGATGCTTCATGACAAACTGTTCGGGACATAGGCCTTAATCATTTTAAAATAAAATGCGTTCCGTAGGGCTTATTAACTCGTCAAGTAAACAATAACTTTAATTACTTCAAAACGATTCTAGGAAACATGACCCCATACAAACTGATGCCTGTATTCAAGTTCTGATTTAATCTTACAGGTCGGATTGCTGTCAACAGGTCGGACTGCTGTCAAATAATTGAATTTGCGATAATTAAAATTCTAGTTTTACTCTTTCCAAACAAATGTTAAGTGTATGTTACATTTGATTAACAGTTAAAGGCTTTTTTATTATTATTTCTCGAAAATATAATAACGTTATTCTGAATTAAACGCATCGTGAATATTTATTATCGAGTAAATAAGTGTGGTTGTTCTTGTCTTAAAAAAAACCGATACAAAGAGGAAAAATTAACAACAACACAATGAGATAAATGATTGACGAGTATTTCTGCGCTGTATTTGCGAGACTCCAAGTGGGGTGACATTTATCAAGACAATCAATGATACCTGGGGGAGATGCGAAACAATCGTCAAGACCTGGGAGAGATGAGGAACAATCGATGTGAACACATCACCTGCACTGTCATCGCCAAACAATGAGTCATCGGCGAAAACAAGGGATTACAACGAATGCTTTGAGGTCCGCTTCATTGAAAATTTCAGTACAATGGACATAAATACTAACAGCAAAAAGCATCAATTTACTTGAAGCTCGAAAAATACATAGAGACCTTAAGCGGATAGAAATTATGTGTACACTATTTTGTCCTGTATGCACCACTTAGTTCACTATTTTGTCCTGTATGCACCACTAAGTTCACTATTTTGTCCTGTATGCACCACTTAGTTCACTATTTTGTCCTGTATGCACCAGTTAGTTCACTATTTTGTCCTGTATGTACCACTTAGTTCATTATTTTGTCCTGTATGCACCACTTAGTTCACTATTTTGTCCTGTATCCACCACTTAGTTCACTATATTGTCCTGTATGCACCACTTAGTTCACTATTTTGTCCTGTATGCACCACTTAGTTCATTTTTTGTCCTGTATGCACCACTTAGTTCACTTTTTTGTCCTGTATGCACCACTTAGTTCACTCTCTTATCTTGTCTGTACTGCCTTATTAATCCATTTATGCCTGGTGTCAAGAAAAAAGGCCTTGGCAAACAGCATGATGCGGCGTCTCATCGGGGTCTGCGCTGTTTGCTTAAAGGAATTTCTGTAAGAAATATTCTAAATATAGAAATAAATATACTAGACATCCCTAATTTTGGAATTAATTTGATCCAAATTAGAAGGATGGGAGAGTCCACTAGGCATAAATGGGTTACATAGAACCACGTTCGCTGCCTTTCCCGTTCTGCAGCACATTTTCTAACGCATAAGTCCGGTAAATGTCATCAAGTTCGCTCTTTGACACATTCTCGATCACAATGTGCGCATGTCCTTAGCACCTAGTTAACTCCCTTATCCGGTCTGTGTCATCTAGTTAAAGGGGACTTTTCACGTTTTGGTAAATTTACAAAATACAAAAATGTTACAGATTCGCAAATTTTCGTTGTAGTTATGATATTTGTAAGAAAACGGTTATACTGAACATTTACCATGCTCTAAAATAGCCAGTAATATTAATGCATCTTTTGACGATTTAAAAACCTGAAAATTATCAAGCGTTGCAATATTTCGGAGAGTTCTGATGTTGTCGTTATATTTTGTGGAACTACGAGGATTGCTTATATAAAGTACACAATAGATTCTTCATTTTATGAGCACGGATGGCCGAGTGGTCTAAGTGGTAGACTTTTACTCCAGGACTCACGGGGTCATTTGCTCGAGCCCAGTTGAGATTTACTATTTTATTATAATTTTTTATATTTTATTCTTGATTTTTTACTGTAGCTTTTTAGATCCAATGTTTACATTTATCAATATAAAGCATTTAATGACAAACTTCAATACATGCCAAAATCTGTGAAAAGGTCCCTTTAAATATCATTTCTGCTAATGCGTAATAAAACTGATCAGTCACTGACCGCGTTCAACTGTTTTGGCGTAACAGTCACACCTTTACGCTGCGCATAAATCTATGGAGAAGCAGAAGGGCAAATCGCAATTGACACGATGTAATGGATAATTACTTGAAGACAGAAGCTTCGTTTGAACTGATAGTGAGTCTTCAGGGTTTAACGGGGGCTTAACGACGCCAAAGGCCTTCACCCATTCGATTGCATCGCACTGAAGCATACGCAGTTATGTGTCATATAGCAATTTAGTTGATGTGATCCAAAATGATGACTGCGTCGCTGGTGAGTCATTGGGATTCAACAGTAAACACACCGATAAACATCCAATATGAAGATACCTATATCAAATGCATCTGTCAACATCAATACTGAACGACCGATTGCTGTGGGTGAAAGGAACGAATGCGCGAACAAAAAGACGCTCGACACGCACACTAATGAACGAACTCACTTGGATGAAATAAAAAAAGCTAATCCTTACTTCATTTATACGCTATTTAGTGGAACGCTATAACATCTCTTTCAGCGATACAATCTCACATAGCACTCAGCGATACATTAATCTTACATATCACTCAGTGGTACAATCTCACATCTCACTCAGCGATACAATCTTACATATCACTCAGCGATACAATGTCACATATCACTCAGTGGTAAAATCTTACATATCACTCAGCGATACAATCTTTCATATCACTCAGCGATAAAATCTAACATATTAGATACAATACAATCTCACATATCATTCAGCGATACAATATCACTCAGTGATCACATATCACTCAGCGATACAATCTTACAAATCACTCAGTGATACAATCTAACATATCACTAAGCGATACAATCTCACATATCACTCAGCGAAACAATATCACATCTCACTCAGTGATACAAACTCGCATATCACTCAGCGATATTATCTCACATATCACTCAGCGATACAATATCACATCTTTCTCAGCGATACAATCTCACATATCAATCAGCGATACAATCTTACATATCACTCAGCGTTACATTAATCTTACATATCACTCAGCTATACAATCTAACATATCACTCAACGATAAAATCATACATATCACTCAGCGATACAATCTTACATATCACTAATCGATACAATGTCACATATAACTCATCGATACAATCTTACATATCACTCAGCGATACATTCTTACATTTCACTCAGAAGAACAACTTATATATATCACTCAGCAATACAATCGTACAAATCACAAACGATACAATCTTACATATTACTCAGTGATACATCTTACATATCACTCATCGAAACAATCTTACATATCACTCAGCAGAACAACTTATAGATCACTAAGCGATACAATCTTACAAATCAGAAACGATACAATCTTACATATCACTCAGCGATACAATCTTACATGTCACTCAGCGATACAATCGCACATAAACCTCTGTGATACCATCTAATATATACCCCAGTGATACAATCTTACATATACCTCTGTGATACAATCTTACAAATACATAATTGTTACAATCCTACATCTACCTCAGTGAAACCATTTTACATCGTCTCTAGTGATACTTTCTCACATTTACCTCAGTGATACAATCGTACATCTTCCTCAGTAATAAGACCTCGCATCAACTTCAGTAATACGACCCCACATCTACCCCAATACTAAGACCTCACATTTACCCAAATAATACGACATCACATCTCCCCCAGTAGCACGACCTAACATCTACCCCAATAATAGGACCTCACATCTACCCCAATAATAGGACCTCACATCTACCCTAATAATACGAACTCACATCTCCCCAAATAATAGGACCTCACATCTGCCCCAATAATACGACCTCACATCTCCCCAATAATACGAACTAGCAACTACCCCAATAATACGACATCAAATATATCCCAATGATACGACCTCACATCTACCCCCAATAATACGACTTCACATCTATCCAAATAATACGACCACACAGCTCCCCTAATAATACGACCTCACATTTACCCCAATAATACGACATCACATCTACCCCAATAATACGACATCACATCTACCCCAATAATATGACTCCACATCTTCCCCAAATAATACGACATCACATCTACTTCCAATAATACGACATCACATCTACCCCAATAATACGACCTTACATCAACCCCAATAATACGACATCACATCTACCCCAATAATACGACATCACATCTACCCCAATAATAATACCTCACATCTACCCAAATAATACGACCTTACATCAACCCCAATAATAAGACATCACATTTACCCCAATAATATGACCTCATGCCTTCCCCAATAATAGGACATCACATCTACGCCAAAAAAACGACATCACATCTACCATAATAATACGAGCTCATACCTACCTCAATTATACGACCTCATACCTACCCCAATAATACGACATCACATCTACCCCAATAATATGACATCACATTTACCCCAAATAATACGACATCACATGTACCGCAATAAAACGACATCACATTTACCCCAATAATAGGACCTCACATCTACCCCAATAATATGACATCACATCTACCCCAATAATACGACTTCACATGTACCCAATAATTCGTCCTCACATCTACGACAATAATACGACCTCACATCTACTACAATAATACGACCTCACATCTACGACAATAATACGACCTCACATCTACCACAATAATACGACCTCACATCTACCACAATAATACGACAGCACATCTTCATCAGTTATACGACCTCATATATACCCCAGTAAAACAACCTTATGCCTACCCCAATAATACGACATCACATCTACCCCAATAATACGACCTCACAACTACCCCTATAATTCGACCTCACATCTACCCCAATAAAACGACATCACATCTACCCCAATAATACGACATCACATCTACCCCAATAATACGACCTAACATCTACCCAATAATACGATATCATATCTACCCCAATAATACGACATCACAACTATCCTTATAATACGACATCACATCTACCCCAATAATACGACATCACATCTACCCCAATAATACGACATCACATCTACTCCAATAATACGACATCACATCTACCCTCAATAAAACGACATCACATCTACCCCTAATAATACGACATCACATCTGCCCCAATAATACGACATGACATCTACCCCCAATAATACGACATCGCATCTACCCCCAATAATACGACATCACATCTACCCCAATAAGATGACATCACATCTACCCCCAATAATACGACATCACATCTAACCAAATAATACGACCTCACATCTACCCCAATAATACGACATCACATCTACCCCAATAATACGACCTCACATCTTTCCCCAATAATACGACCTCACATCTACCCCAATAATACGACATCACATCTACCGCAATAATACGACATCACATCTACCCCCAATAATACGACATCACATCTACCCCCAATAATACGACCTCACATCTTTCCCCAATAATACGACCTCACATCTTTCCCCAATAATACGACATGACATCTACCTCAGGGACCACATATTCATCTCACATATCCTCTCATTCTCAGCTTTACGATCTTCAATAATGTTATTAAAGTGCTACGACCTGTCAACAACTCGGCATTATTGAATCTTTCTCAAATTTATTTTGATGATACGAACTAAAATTCTACATTAAGTTATTCTACCCAAAATCTGTTTAAGTTAAGCGTTCCATTGCTATTTGCCATTCAAACTTTTTATCCATTTGTTACAACTTCTACATTTCGTTAGTTTTGCTGTTTACATATCAAAAGGTTGTCTACTACTTGAGAGTTTTCGCATCCGAATATTGAACCATTATTAATAAGCCGAGAAAGCCAGATTTGTTGCATGTTTGTTAAGTTTTGTCCCTGATTAGCCTGAGTAGTCTGCATTGGCTACTTAAGGACAACGATCCGCCTAGATTGGACTTTTTTTAGAAGAGACTTCCTTTAAACGAAAACTTATATAGAGGCGGAGAGTGTCTGTCCAGATTAGCCTATGCGTAATGCACCGGCTGTTCATGCACCGGCTGTCCATGCACCGGCTGTTCATGCACCGGCTGTTCATGCACCGGCTGTTCATGCACCGGCTGTTCATGCACTCATGCACCGGCTGTTCATGCACCGGCTGTTCATGCACCGGCTGTCCATGCACCGGCTGTTCATGCACCGGCTGTTCATGCACCGGCTGTCCATGCACCGGCTGTTCATGCACCGGCTGTTCATGCACCGACTGTTCATGCACCGGCTGTTCATGCACCGGCTGTTCATGCACCGGTTGTTCATGCACCGGCTGTTCATGCACCGGCTGTTCATGCACCGGCTGTCCATGCACCGGCTGTTCATGCACCGGCTGTTCATGCACCGGCTGTTCATGTACCGGCTGTTCATGCACCGGCTGTTCATGCACTGGCTGTTCGTGCACTGGCTGTTCATGCACCGGCTGTTCATGCACCGACTGTTCATGCACCGGCTGTTCATGCACCGGCTGTTCATGCACCGGCTGTTCATGCACCGGCTGTTCATGCACCGGCTGTTCACTTTAGACACCTTACGGCTGTTCACTTTAGACACCGTAAGTACATGCATTAAATCCCGTTTTCACAGAGCTTGGCTCATATTAACGATAAAGCATGTTTCGGCTTCTTTAAAACACGTTATCTGACTTCAAACACACGAGTGATGTGGTCTCGACTTTTAAAGGTTACTGTTCTGTGATCGCTCAGATATGTATATAAATCTGTAAACAAACACAGATAAGTAAGTGTCTATAATTCGCACATTATCGTATTCAGCTGTGAAGTTTATCGGGTGATGTTTACAAAATGCAAATAGCCTAATGTTTGCCCTGTCCCCAGTCGTTGATACTCGTTGGTTCACTAGTTACTGGAGATACAATGTCCGCTACCAGGTCTTTTAAACCTGACCCCGGCGATACGGCATTGATGTTGCGACTGTCCCTGGTCTGTACACAGCATTGATGTTGCGACTGTCCCTGGTCTGTACACGGCATTGATGTCGGGACTGTCTCTGGTCTGTACACGGCATTGATGTCGGGACTGTCTCTGGTCTGTACACGGCATTGATGTCGAGACTGTCTCTGGTCTGTACACGGCATTGATGTCGGGACTGTCCCTGGTCTGTACACCATTGCTGTCGAGACTGTCTCTGGTCTGTATACGGCATTGATGTCGCGACTGTCTCTGGTCTGTACACGGCATTGATGTCGCGACTGTCTCTGGTCTGTACAAGGCATTGATGTCGCGACTGTCTCTGGTCTGTACACGGTATTGATGTCGTGACTCTCTCTGGTCTGTATACGGCATTGATGTCGTAACTGTCCCTGGTCTGTACACGGCATTGATGTCTCTGGTCAGTACACGGCATTGATGTCGTAACTGTCTCTGGTCTGTAAACGGCATTGATGTCTCTAGTTTATACACGGCATTGATGTCGCGACAGTCTCTGTTCTGTACACGGCATTGATGTCGCGTCTGTCTCTTGTTTGTACACGTCATTGATGTCGCGACTGTCCCTGGTCTGTACACGGCATTGATGTCGTGACTGTCTCTGGTCTGTACACGGCATTGCTGTCGTGACTGTCTCTGGTCTGTACACAGTATTGATGTCGCAACCTTCTCTGGTCTGTACATGATATTGATGTCGTGACCGTCACTTTTCTGTACACGGTATTGATGTCGAGACTGTCTCTGGTCTGTACACAGAATTGATGTCGCGACTGTCTCTGGTCTGTACACGGCATTGATGTCGCGACTGTCTCTGGTCTTTACAACGAAATAATTCATGAGCCTCGCACTGGATAAACCTTGCTTAATGTATCTATGTAAAGTGCCGTACCAGATTAGTATGTGCAGTCCGCAAAGGCTAATCAATGACAAAACTTTCCGCTTCAACTGCATTTACTTTAAGAAGTGACTTCGCTTAAACAAATCAAAGTACTGACAGTACTGGTGTGACGATGCTTTTGAAAAGGATGGATAAAAAAGCATCAATTAAAGTTTATCTACATCACCACAATTGTGTATGTGGGTACGAGAATTTGGGTACGAAAAAAGTTGGGTACGAAAACTTTGAGTACGAAAAAATTATGCCCCCCAAAAAATTGGGAACGAAAAACAATTTGGGTACGAAAAAAATGGTTTCGAAAAAAAAATTGTTTCGAAAAAAATGGTTATAAAAAAAGGTACGAAAACAAATTTGGTTACGAAAAAAAAAATGGGTACGAAAAAAAAATTGGGGTACGGGGAAGTAGTACCCGTGGGGAACTTGACCCATTCAGCGAAACTGGGAGGCGGGTTACATTCTCGATCAAATCTAAAAATAACTACATTTGGGGTTTTCCCAGCGTCACAGCGTCTGAAACCTGGCAGTTTCGTGTCTGGTTCCTGTCCCGAACCTCTCGATAAATTTGAAAGAGGACGGGGACCAAGATGCCTTTACCTTTATTAATCCATTTATGCCTAGTGGACTCTCCCATCCTTCTAAATCGGACCAATTTATTTCCAAAATTAGGGATGTCTAGTATATTTATTTCTATATTTTGAATGTTTCTTACAGAAATTCCTTTAAGCAAACAGCGCAGACCCTGATGAGACGCCGCATGATGCGGCGTCTCATCTGGGTCTACGCTGTTTGCCAAGGCCTTTTTTCTAGACGCTAGACATAAATGGGTTAATGATAATCAGCGAGGTATGCCGATTGAGAAAATTTAGCTAACTCTATCGGACTGGCTCGGTCTTTTACATAGGTCGCCATTGTGAAGGATTTTTTTCATGGTATGATAACTTAGACGAGCTACTTCGCTGAAGCAGCATCGTCAAAAATATAATATATTAGCGCAAAGTGCCTCTCCTGATTAACCTCTTTTTTATCCACAGGCTATTCTAAAATGATATTTTACGCGCATGCAATAAGCCCCGTCTTCCAGATTAAGGTACATATTCCTGGTACGGTGTCATCTCGTACGGTGGCATGCGGCGTTTGATCGCAAAAAGTTTTCATTTTCACAAATGTAGTTTGCACATTCGCTGGAAGTGTTTGTTTCCCATTTAAAACTACAATCAATAAAAAGAGTTAATGAGAAAAACAAGCGTATCTAAATAAGTGGCGAGCACATAAGTTTTATCATTTTGCAAGCAACATCGAAACGCCAAGAAAGCATGTTTTGAGCGTTTTATTAAATTAATTAATATTTGTGTGCAATTTTAAGCGAGGCAGGAATTTCAGCTGTCATCGCAATTTGCCTTGACAAATGTATCCACAAATACGATCACGTGATAGGTTAACATGCAAGCTTTTTTATATCCGAAGTTTAACCCATTTATGCCTAGTGGACTCTCCCATCCTTCTAAATTGGATCAATTTATTTTCAAAATTATGGATGTCTAGTATATTTATTTCTATATTTGGAATATTTCTTACAGAAATTCCTTAAAGCAAACAGCACACCCTGATGAGACGCCGCATCTGGGTCTACGCTGTTTGCCAAGGCCTTTTTTTAAGACGCTAGGCATAAACGGGCCGAAATTGTTCACTGCAAACTAAATGTATTTACCTGAAACCTCCTGTCTGCCATGATTCTATTTCTGGCAACAGTGTTACACTAACATTGACTTGACTGGCTCCACAATCAACAGTTTTACACTAACATTGACTTGACTGGCTCCACAATCAACAGTTTTACACTAACATTGACTTGACTGCCTCCACAATCAATTCCAAGCTAAGTTTCATGTCAACTACATACGTACACTAGATTTGCAATATGTCAATCAAAAAGGCAAGCAGAAACATTTTTTAGTAACATGACTTTAACCTTGAACCGACTAGCAACAAACGCAATACCCAGAAAAGTCTCAATGCACGCTTTATACATTCAAAGTTTCATATAGATTTGTCCATGACAATAATTTCACAAAAGAATGGCAAATATTTGCCAAAATATATATTTTAAAAAAAACAACATAGGAAAACAGCATGTGGATGAGCAGTACAAATTTCAACAAAATAAAAATACAAGAAAGTGTTTGTTATTTCCAGCGTGAAGAGTTATTAATGGGCTTCGAATACTAAAATTTGGTAGTATTCAATAGAATATGAACGAGGATAGAGCATTTTCAATAGGCGGTATGCAGGATGTTGTAGACACTTTGATTCCAGATAAGGGACACGTCGGATAACGGAGAATGAGTTGATTGGTTAAACACGGTTAAATGTGACCTCATTATCACTTTCAAATGTGACGTTTTTACAGTTAATAAATGCGACGTTATTATCGTTATTAAATATGACGATGTTATTGCTATTAACTATAACGTCATTATCGCTGGTAAATGTGACGTTAATATCGCCATCAAATGTGTTCTCTAATAATCACTGTATTGCACTTAAGTTCCAATAATTATGTGCATTTGAACAATGATAAATACAGACAATGTTGGTCAAAATAAATGCCATAATTGTATTGTTTATTTTCGTTTGTTGAATATGCTTTAATTTTCTTCTTTTTTCGTTAAAATTTCGAAAGTGTATGCATGGAAAAAGGAATAAACCAAATGACCATTTTGTAAAACAAAACATTTTATTGTAGCTTGAAATTACAACAGCTGTATACAGACAATTTAACAATACAGTATATATGTACAGTATACATGTCTTGCGCTGGAAATAAAAAAGACAGAAAATAAATACTGACAATCACAGCGCGTGAATAGCAAACACATATTACGGCGTAACAGGAAATGGGTAACGTGTAGAAATCGAGTTTATGATTCTACGAAGCTAAGAACACAAAAAGACTGGCCGAAATGTTCAATGTTCGAGTGCTAAACAAGAAGTTCGCGTGCAGCTTTATGGTGCGCATTGTGACAGCATTGGCAGACTGTCACCACCGTCCACAACGTTCACGTACATTGTCTTACACGTGTATCTTCACGTGACACGCTGATGATTATCACGTGTCAACAAATGCAGTAGTCTTGTGTTACACTCTTTTATTGTAACGCGTCTCACGTATCAATTATAAGGGTATAAGTAATACATTTATAGCACGTATCACATACATTTATTCTAATGAGACACGCATTTAATAGTATTATGCGTCACACATATGTATCTTAACGTATCTCGTATATTTATCAACACATTTATATGTGTATTCGCGTGTTGCTACATCTGCTATCGTCACAGGACAAACTATCAGCCCCACGGCATTTTTGCAGAACACGCTGCACACAGTTTCATTAACGTTTCCAATTCAACCAAACACATTTTAAAAAGTATAAATAATTTGGTTTAAAACTGTTCATGTAAGCTCAATTAAATCGAAAGCTCGAGTCTTGTTGAGCTATTCTCGAGTCAGTTTCCAGGATAGAACCAGTAATTGGTGTCCTTCGGGCTGTTCTGAAGAATCCGAGACCGGTCGCTAGGCGGAAACATATCCACTACGCAATTGCGACTTATTAATAATTTATAATGTCATCGATCGATGGCGTCATTATTCACTGAAACTGGTGCTTCTTTCAGCTCGTCCCACATATCACAGTACGGCGGCACTGGTGCTCGGCTTATAAAACATGGAAGGACATATATACATAACGACGCATTTTGAATGGACATAATACCTAAGCACCAGTGTTAGAATTACTGAAGTTCGGTAAGTTTTCTTATTCCTTCGATATAATTTTTCAATGCGCCCTTTCTTTCAGGAACATGCTGATAATGATAGTCCATTTTTTATACTCCAATTCAGTTGTATATAAAACGTCTTAAGATCTCAAACGTGCCTGGATCCCTGGATTCCGACACTAGTCGCCCTTGCTGGAGGCGAGCACCTTGAGCCACTCAGCGGTCGGCAGGTTTTGGCAGCCCAGATAGTTCTCACGTAGTTCCTGCTCGGAGAACTCCGGTGTGACGTCACATGGCGCCCCGAAGATTGTGGATTGTATGGTACCTTGGTCGCCCTCCCTCATCACCGGCGAGGAGCCCTTCACCTCGTTAGCGCTGTCCTGTAAACGTAATGAGGGCATTGCTGGTGATAAACTTATATAGAATAGCTGGTGATAAACGTATAGAGGGTATCTGGTCATAATCGTATAGAGGATAGCTGGTGATAATCGTATAGAGGATAGCTTGTAATAAACGTATAGAGGATAGCTGTTGATAAACGAACATAGAATAGCTGGTGATAACCGTATATAGGGTAGCTGGTGATAAGCGTATAGAGGATGGCTGGTGAAAATCGTATAGAAGATAGCTGGTGATACTCGTACAGAGGATAGCTGGTGATAACCGTATATAGGGTAGCTGGTGATAACCGTATAGAGGATAGCTGTTGATAAACGTACATAGAATAGCTGGTGATAACCGTATATAGGGTAGCTGGTGATAAACGTATAGAGGATAGCTGGTGAAAATCGTATAGAGGAAAGCTGGTGATACTCGTAAAGAGGATAGCTGGTGATAATCGTATAGAGGATAGCTGTTGATAAACGTACATATAATAGCAGGTGATAACCGTATAGAGGATAGCTGTTGATTAACGTACATACAATAGCTGGTGATAACCGTATATAGCGTAGCTGGTGATAAACGTATAGAGGATGGTTGGTGAAAATCGTATAGAGGATAGCTGGTGATACTTGTATAGAGGATAGCTGGTGATAATAGTATAGAGGATAGCTGTTGGTAAACGTTTAAGGGGATAGCTTTTGATAAACTTATAGGGTAGGGATAGCTGGTGATAAACGTACAAGGGAGGGATAGCTGGTGATAAACATACAAGGGAGGGATAGCTGGTGATAAACGTACAATGGAGGGATGGCTGGTGATAAACGTACAAGGGAGGGATTGCTGGTGATAGACATACAAGGGAGGGATAGCTGGTGATAAACGTACAAGGGAGTGATAGCTGTTGATAAAAGTACAGGGGAGGGATAGCTGGTGATATACGTACAGGGGAGGCAACCTTTGTTGTGGTTGGCTTGCAGCCAGTGACATATCCGGTGAATTTTGCGACAACAATCTTTGCCGTGGTAAGCTCGCACCCAGTGACCTACCTGGTGAATTTTTCGCGTACAGTCTTTGCGGTGGTTGGCTCGCACCCAGTGTAGAGTGAACTCGTCATCGTAGCTGTACTCGTGGTCCTTCCCGCTGGCGAACACGATCACGTTCTCGTGTACGGGAGAGTTTTTGAACACCTGGTGGGTAACAGAAAGATGTGCGATAGGTGGGTCATTACCGTGTCATATTTGCCAGTTTTAGGGATAAACTTTGTTATGTTAAAAAGTCCGCATCAAATCTTCTTCTTGATTTTCATAAAAATAGATCTTGAATGTATTATTTGAATCAGAAGGTATTATGCATATTGGATTTCTTAAAAAAATATATATATTAAAATTCTATTTAGCTATGGATACATTCCGTCACATTTACACACATTCACAATACTTTTAAATCTGCCGACTACGAGAAAGGCCTGCAGCGCGCAAACAATTAGTAATTATATGGGTCTTGCTATAGAAAAACGGGGCTTAATGCATTGTGTCAAGTGTCGTCTCAGGCACAGGCTAATCAGAGACGAAACTTTCCGCCTAAACTGGATTTCCTCAAAGAAGAGTCTTCTGTAAAAACCAAAACAGCCATTAAGTGGAAAGTGTCGTTCCAGATTAGCTTGGCAGCCTGAACAGGCTAATCATAGACCATATTTCACCACATACATTAAGTCTAGTTTTCCCAGAGCGCGGTCATACATTAAGCCCAGTTTTCCCAGAGCGCGGTCATACATTAAGCCCAGTTTTCCCAGAGCGCGGTCATACATTAAGCCCAGTTTTCCCAGAGCGCGGTCATACATTAAGCCCAGTTTTCCCAGAGCGCGGTCATACATTAAGCCCAGTTTTCCCAGAGCGCGGTCATACATTAAGCCCAGTTTTCCCAGAGCGCGGTCATACATTAAGCCCAGTTTTCCCAGAGCGCGGTCATACATTAAGCCCAGTTTTCCCAGAGCGCGGTCATACATTAAGCCTAGTTTTCCAAGAGCGCGGTCATACATTAAGCCCAGTTTTCCCAGAGCGCGGTCATACATTAAGCCCAGTTTTCCCAGAGCGCGGTCATACATTAAGCCCAGTTTTCCCAGAGCGCGGTCATACATTAAGCCCAGTTTTCCCAGAGCGCGGTCATACATTAAGCCCAGATTTCCCAGAGCGCGGTCAAACATTAAGTCCAGTTTTCCCAGAGCGCGGTCATACATTAAGCCCAGTTTTCCCAGAGCGCGGTTCATATATTGTATTGCATGACTCGTGGTGTCATAAGCGCGATGAGATTTGAAGGGCAGGTGGAGTTTTACACTGCAACAACAGGTTTCATACGATTCAGTTAAAACCGCATTTTGCTAGCGGGAACATGACGGTACAAGGATTATTCTAACACAATTTGCGCGCGGACACGCAGAGACACAATATACATCTTGCTGACGTCACAGTGGTGTATTACCTGCGCGATCTCGCCGCTGTAGCTCTGGTCGATGACGAGATGGACCTTCCGGGCAGCACAGGAAGCCAGGTCGTCCTGGAGCTCCTCCACCGTGTACTGCTCCCCCGCCTCCGCCTGCAGCGAACAACAGCAGCTGAACGATCCTGTGCTAGTTGATACTTTTTGTTTTGTGCTCTGATACTGGTCAATATTCTACCGACACTGTTCAGTCATTAATGTGGGATCGATCAACGACTTTAAGACAAAATCCAAAAATGACCGACCCAAATTCTTTAAATATAATTATCACGATTCCCCTAAAATAAGCTCTTAACACACAAGAGCATACGTTAATGACAATGAAAATACAATAAAATATATTCAAAAGGCAGATAATTCCCCAATACTTTTAAGTTTTTAACAGTTCATCGACGGATGCCCCCCCCCCCCCCCCCCCACCACCAAAAAAGGCGAGACACGAAATACAGGTCAGAAGCGTCAACAAACAAATGTTGTCTTCATGTATTGAACATGTATTGAACGTATCTGCCAAACGCATTCAGTGCTTTATAGTTTATATACTACCATAAGTTTCTTAATAAAATCTGGTCATGTTGTTGTACTTGGTAGGTATTAGTGATAAATAAAAGTGGAAAAATAAACAGTCTTTGTCGTAAAGTACATAGAACAACCAAACATGAATTGAAAATATTTTTTTAATAAGCCAGATGCGCAGCAAAATTGACAGGTAAGGGCGCAAAAAAACAAATTTTTTATGTTACGATTTTCAACAAGTCCGCGTAACCTCTTATCAATATGTTATGGTATGAAGGTTTACTTTAAATGCATCGATTCCAAATAGAGTCTGAGCTTGTTTACATACATAAGCCGCCTTCTTTACCTACCCAGAAATGAAATAGGCCGCGTTCTGTGAAAACTGGGCTTGATGCATGTGCGTACAGTATCATCCCACATTAGAATGTGCCGTGTGCACAGGCTAATCAGGGACGAGATTGTACGCATAATCAGGATTCTACTTTTTTTACGAAAAATATCATAAAGGCGGAACGTGTCGTTCCTGATTAGGCTCATCTAGGACAAAACTTTACGCACATGCATTAAGCCTGGTTTACTCAGAGCGAGTCTCATATAACCAGCCCGCTGACGTCCTACTCACCATGCCGTCCCCGTTGACGTCCCAGAGTAGCGACGTGCCGTCAGTCTTAGTGGGCGAATTCATGTAGATGAGAAGAGAGTCCACGCAATGGACAGTGCGACACATGGTCTGCACGTGGTACCGGAAGGCCAGCTTCATGGCGGCCGGAAGTACCTGATGAGGGTGCTCGCCCGGCACTAAAAAAGCAAAATAATTCGAAAGACCACCCTTAGTATAGGGAGCATACAGCTTTGTTCCTAACAGCACGGGATCATGGACATGTTTTCATGTTAGCCACGTCCTCTCTACCCCATTTATGCCTAGTGGACTCGCCCATCCTTCTAAATTGTATCAATTTATTTCCAAAATTAGGGATGTCTAGTATAATTATTTCTATATTTAAATATTTATTACAGAAATTTCTTTAAGCAAACAGCGCAGACCCTGATGAGACGCCGCATCATGAGGCGTCTCATCTGGGTCTACGCTGTTTGCCAAGGCCTTTTTTCTAAACGCTAGGCATAACTGGGTTAATACAATTTTAATTTAAAATGTCTAAACAATATGAAAATATTTATGCGAAGATTCACTAAGTATTAGCACTTTTTAAAATACATGTGTTTTTAATTATATATGATATGATATATAAAGAAAACGAAGCTGAAGGCTTTTATATGATATAACCAGATATAAAAAAGCCACATAATATAATTTTATTTTTTCGTGAATGCAACGATGCGATTTATTCTGCATTGAATTATTATGCATTTTCTCCGAGAATTATAATGCGAATATATACATATAAACGATAGTATATTTTATCACATGTATCAAGTTATAATGTTCGTATATTTTTCGTGTCTGACAACTATAACTCAGAGCCGCGCTCTGGGAAAGGCTTAATGCATGTGCGTAAAGTGTCGTAGCAGATTAGCCTGTGGGAAAGGCTTAATGCATGTGCTTAAAGTATCGTAGCAGATTAGTCTGTGGGAAAGGCTTAATGCATGTGCGTAAAGTGTCGTAGCAGATTAGCCTGTGGGAAAGACTTAATGCATGTGCTTAAAGTATCGTAGCAGATTAGTCTGTGGGAAAGGCTTAATGCATGTGCTTAAAGTGTCGTACCAGATTAGTCTGTGGGAAAGGCTTAATGCATGTGCGTAAAGTGTCGTAGCAGATTAGCCTGTGGGAAAGACTTAATGCATGTGCTTAAAGTATCGTAGCAGATTAGTCTGTGGGAAAGGCTTAATGCATGTGCGTAAAGTGTCGTACCAGATTAGCCTGTGGGAAAGGCTTAATGCATGTGCTTAAAGTATCGTAGCAGATAAGTCTGTTGGAAAGGCTTAATGCATGTGCATTAAGTGTCGTACCAGATTAGCCTGTGGGAAAGGCTTAATGAATATGCGTAAAGTGTCGTACCATATTAGCCTGTGGGAAAGACTTAATGCATATGCGTAAAGTGTCGTACCAGATTAGCCTGTGCAGTTTTCATGCTCCGCTTCCATTTGTTGTTTTCTTCAATTTGCGGAACATTTTGTGTCTCATTAGCCTGTGCAGAAGGCACAGGTTAATCTGACACGTGACTTTACGCATATGCATTAAGCCCAGTTTTCCCATATCGCGACTAATATGGTTTCACTGGACATAACAAGCCAAATAGAACGTTGTAATTTAAACCGTGTTCTTTTTTTATAAAATGTATCCAGTTATAATTTTCGAATAATTGTCTCTGTTTGTCAATTATTAATATGAGATGTTGTGGTGCGATGACTCCCATGTGGCGCCGAGGCAGGCAGGTCTCTGGCGGCCAGTCTCTGCCTATCTGTCACACTACACCGAGTAATCAAACAGGGATTACTGTGACAATTATCAACAACCAACAGTCAAAGCGAAACTACAGCATTCATTAACATCAAAGGCGATGGAAAAAGCCGCCTTTGATCTCGGTGTTTGAAGTCGCCGACCAACAAGGAGTATAGTAACGACACCATGAACGCACTGGCGTTTATTGAGAATTGATTTTTGTTTTCCTTTCTGATAGACCGCTTTTAAATGTTCGGGATTTTGTTTCTATTAGTATACATCGGCCACACGAGCCATGTTTTTCTCACAGCCTATCACTGAGGTCAAAATGGTCATGTTTGATGTCCATGTAACTCGCAATCTAATCTTTTCTTTTCTTCAAATGATTTTTAAGAAACAAATATGAGCAAAATGTATAGCACATGTCAGAGTCTTCCAGTTTTTGCAGAGATTATAAAATGGTTCATGAACCGCACGTGTTGGCAAAATACAAAATATAATATACTATTTTCTTATATTCCTTTTGTACCATTATGTCATCAAGTAAACTAAACGTTACCAATGATTTATTAAAAAGGCAGTAAAGACAATAACGTTTGAGGGCAGAAGTTCACTTATAGGTGAGGGTAGTTAATGATCACTAGACGTAATCAATCGATCGCATCGTTGTAAGGCCGTTTAATGAGTCGCGTTCTGAGAAAACTGGGCTTAATGCATGTGCGTAAAGTGTCGTCCCAGATTAGCCTGTGCAGTCCGCACACGCTAATCAAGGACGACACTTTCCGCCTAACTGGAATTTCGTGTAGAAGAGACTTCCTTTAAACGGAAATACCATAAAAACGGAGAGTGTCGTCCCTGATTAGCATGTGCGGACTGCACAGGCTAATCTGGGACGACACTTTACGCACATGCATTATGCCCAGTTTTCTCAGAACGCGACTCAAATAAACAGTAGAGGGTGTTGATATAAGGTGATATATTTTCTAGTAATTTAAACGACATACTTACATGAGTGGTTGAACCGTTACAACAAAATATTTGTTTTAATTTCATGGTGTAATGTGAAATACCGCCTTTAATTAACTCCTTCAATTCTTCCACAGCTTTGTCGTTCAGCGGAAGGCAGAGCGGTATAGTGTGAAATGCTAACATTAAATACGTATAATAATGGCGATAATGTAGTAATTATGAGTGAACTCAAACTTGTGTCGTAAAATTGTAATTTGTTTCAATTTCTACACGAATGCGTTGTTTGCAACACCCTCAATGAACCCGTCGCGAAAACACCAGGCTTCCAGCTTGGGCCGAGGGAAGATAGGCCAAGTAGGATCCAGAACATAAATATTTATATATGCTACTTCAATATTTATGATAGCGATCCTTTGAACTCGCTTCTATTACAGGGATATCACAACATGCTTGTTGTTTATGCGGCTCTCTTTGATCTCAACATCTATGACGCGAGAAACGAATTATCTAAATATCCCATTTTCTCTTTTCCATCGGTAACTAAACAACGACTATCGAATGGAGATTTTAAAGTGATCGGGCGTTGTTTGATCTCGCCTGTTGGACAGGATCTTATTGTCATCAAGCTACTAGAGCTGTGATCAAACAGGCATCAATCAGGGACATACACGTCGCGGTCACATGAACCTACCGGGCGGTGACACGGGGCACCTACCGGGCGGTGACACGGGGCACCTACCGGGCGGTGACACGGGGCACCTACCGGGCGGTGACACGGGGCACCTACCGGGCGGTGACACGGGGCACCTACCGGGCGGTGACACGGGCGAGTCGTAGTTCTCAATAACTACCGGTACGTTGATTACAGAAGACAAATATCACAGTTTTCAAACGATATAAAAGAAGCGTATATCTTAAAAACGCGCTCTGGGAAACGGGGCTTTAAGCATGTGCGTACAGTGACGTCCAAGATTAGCCTGTGCTGTCCGACACTTTCCGACTGACTTGATTTTCAGTTGGAAGAGACTTCCTTTAAACGAAAAATCCCTTAATAGTGGACAGTGTCGTCACTGATTAGATCCCTTAATAGTAGACAGTGTCGTCACTGATTAGATCCCTTAATAGTGGACAGTGTCGTCACTGATTAGATCCCTTAATAGTGGACAGTGTCGTCACTGATTAGATCCCTTAATAGTGGACAGTGTCGTCACTGATTAGATCCCTTAATAGTGGACAGTGTCGTCACTGATTAGATCCCTTAATAGTGGACAGTGTCGTCACTGATTAGATCCCTTAATAGTGGACAGTGTCGTCACTGATTAGATCCCTTAATAGTGGACAGTGTCGTCACTGATTAGATCCCTTAATAGTGGACAGTGTCGTCACTGATTAGATAATAGTGGACAGTGTCGTCACTGATTAGATCCCTTAATAGTGAACAGTGTCGTCACTGATTAGATCCCTTAATAGTGGACAGTGTCGTTACTGATTAGATCCCTTAATAGTGGACAGTGTCGTCACTGATTAGATCCCTTAATAGTGGACAGTGTCGTCACTGATTAGATCCCTTAATAGTGGACAGTGTCGTCACTGATTAGATCCCTTAATAGTGGACAGTGTCGTCACTGATTAGATCCCTTAATAGTGGACAGTGTCGTCACTGATTAGATCCCTTAATAGTGGACAGTGTCGTCACTGATTAGATCCCTTAATAGTGGACAGTGTCGTCACTGATTAGATCCCTTAATAGTGGACAGTGTCGTCACTGATTAGATCCCTTAATAGTGGACAGTGTCGTCACTGATTAGATCCCTTAATAGTGGACAGTGTCGTCACTGATTAGATCCCTTAATAGTGGACAGTGTCGTCACTGATTAGATCCCTTAATAGTGGACAGTGTCGTCACTGATTAGATAATAGTGGACAGTGTCGTCACTGATTAGATCCCTTAATAGTGGACAGTGTCGTCACTGATTAGATCCCTTAATAGTGGACAGTGTCGTCACTGATTAGATCCCTTAATAGTGGACAGTGTCGTCACTGATTAGATCCCTTAATAGTGGACAGTGTCGTCACTGATTAGATTGCACAGGCTAATATGGGACGATATTTTAGGAAAGCAAATCAATGTCAGAAGAAGACAACAATAAATGCACAGAAAAAACCCATCTTAGCATTCTACATTAACAACAAGTTATGTTACCCAACATAAAATGATTCATTTGACCCCGAATTCTGACGTAATATTTAAATATTGATAACGTGATAGAGGGGTAAAACATATTTTATTGAATTTCGACCTTGACTTTTCAAAAACGAACGCGGGAGATTTACGCAACGCAACCCAACACCTTGTCATTTAATATTACGTATTTGAAATTTTTTAAGGGTTTCACAAATACATGGCGGAAACGAATCCTGACGGATTACCCATGCCAAGTCGGACGGACGTCACGACCTTTAGTTGCCATAGATATTACAATTCCTAATAACGCAGGAAAAATTCTTAAATTACTGTAAGGAAAATCAGTATGAATGATATATATATTTACACACAAAGCGGACCATTGAAGCCTAGCATTGGAAAGTTTTCATTGATAAGTACGATTTTATTAAAATAGGTACAATGCATGTGCGTAGTCTGTTTTTAATTGATCCACCGTCTGTGAAATCGGTGCTGTATGCAAATGCGTCAAGTTTCATACCATAATAGCCTGTGCAGTCCGCATAATGCGGAAGTTTTCGATTTGCAAGTCCGATACTTAAGGCATCTACAGTTCTAGATGGCATTTAAAGCATTATTATAAGATACGAAGTAGCCCCAGATCGTCGCTAAGAAAACCCAAAACATGGGATCTGATGCTGAAAATATTCGTCTCCGTAAACCCTTAGGGAAATTCGTGGACGGTAGATTTAAGCTGCATTTCAAATAGTAATTATTAAAAAATAATATATATATATCGTGTAAGTACCTGTTATCGAACAGCACCTATTATCGGACGTTTTGTTTTGATTCTGTATGCACATGCGCAAAAGTGCGCATTACGTCACATTGATAAACAAATGGTCGCACATAAAGTGACTGACCTACTTGCCTACTTAGCTTGAAACAAATGCGCTGAAAACAGGTTAAAGGAATGCATTTATTGTTATTTACACGGTTTTATGTGTTTTTTGCTATTACTTTTTGAATGCATTTATCAAAACGTGCATTTACACACCAAAAGCATATTTCCGTTTGCAATTTTGATTGCAGCCGACGCAGATTTTTTCGCCGAGTCCGGGTCACGTGATAGTCATGTGACTTTGTATATGCTAGAGTAGTATTTATGAAGTGTCGGGTAATAGGTCATGTTTACATCGGCCGCCATTTTGTTTTGTCTGCTAGAGGTGACAATAACCAGGGAATCATTGTCATGAATTCTTGAAGGATATTTGCTGGAAAACTTTACAGATAAGTTATTTAATGATTAAACTGTTAGTCATTTGTTAAAACAAAATGTTTTTGTCATTTTAAGTGTTTCAATGTTAACATAATTTAAGGTAATTTCTTAGGTGTTCGATAACTGGTTCGTCCACCATACATTTAACACATTTATGCCTAGCGTCTAGAAAAAAAGGGGATTGGCAAACAGCGTAGATCCAGATGAGACTCCGCATAATGCAGCGTCTCATCAGGGTCTATGCTGTTTGCTTAAAGAAATTTCTGTAAAAAATATTCTAAATATATAAATAAATATAATAGACATCCCTAATTTTGTAAATAAATCATCCAATTTAAAAGGATGGGAGAGTCCACTCGGCATAAATGGGTTAAAACGAGACACGTTTCCGCATTTCCACTAACAGTTATATTAAGGTACATCAGCAAAGTTCTAATACTTCTGGTGGAGTTAACGAATATGACGTTGTCATAGACGTCAGGGCCCTCAATCTATTAAATCTGCCGCCGAATTCCCCACCTAAAAAGTATACTTTCTTCCCCTTATGGGGGGAAAAATTCCCCCCTAAACAAAAACACAAAAAACAACATTTTTTAATCGAAATATGTGTCTCATGATAATTATATCTCAATTCTATTTCAATTTAATCTTTGCAAACATACTAAATTATGAAAAATGCAATGAATATAGTGCAAACATGTACAAATGTAATAATGAGAGAGTAAGTAAAACAAGAGCACCGCCTTGCGGATGCAGACCGCTCATCTATTTTCTTTTTAAAGGTGAAGGGACTCTCATTTTCAATCACAAAGGAGGGAGGGGTGGAGTGAAGAGCGGTGCATTGTGTGGGGGTGTGGACATTTATTACATTTTCTTCCAAAAATGCGAAAAAAAAGGAAAAAAAAAATCGGCGGGGGGGGGGGTGGGGGGGGTGGGGGGGGGGGATTCTTGGGTGCGATGGTTGGACGGTATTTCAAACATAAAATAATAAAAATAAATATTTGTGTTTTTTAACCGTTTCATAAAAAAGAAGGGACAAAATTGTCACAAAACCAGGTTTTCATTGTGAAAAAAAAATCTGATAAAGGGAGAAAACTCAAACTGAACTTTTGAAATGACCAAAAAAAATTAACCCCCTTTGTAAGTTTTTTTTTTTTTTTAATCTATTTTTAGTCGTGGCGACCTTGACATTGGAGATATTGACGTGATTCTTTCGTGGGACACACCGTCCCATGATGGTGAACAAATGTGCCAAATGATTTTAAAATCTCACAATGAATGACATAGTTATGGCCAGGACAAGCTCATTTATGGCCATTTTTGACCTTTGAACTCAAAGTGTGACCTTGACCTTGGAGATATCGACGTAATTATTTCGGGCGACACACCGTCCAATGATGGTGAACAAATGTGCCAAATGATTTTAAAATCTGACGATGAACGACATAGTTATGGCTCGGACAAGCTCATTTATGGCCATTTTTTACCTTTGAACTCAAAGTGTGACCTTGACCTTGGAGATATCGACGTAATTATTTCGCGCGACACACCGTCCAATGATGATGAACAAATGTGCCAAATGATTTTAAATTCTGACAATGAACGACATAGTTATGGCCCGGACAAGCTTATTCCGCCAGCCCGCCAGCCAGCCAGCCAGCCCGCCAGCCAGCCAGCCCGCCCGCATTCGCCAATCTAATAACCAGTTTTTTCCTTCGGAAAACCTGGTTAAAAATGGGGGGGGGGTGAGGTGGGGGGGGGTATAGTGTGAGGGTGTGGTGGTAATTTGTGAGATGATCTTAAAAAAAAAAAAAAAATAGGGGGGGGGGGATTCGGGTGGGGGGAGGGGGGGGTGGGGGGGATTCTTGGGTGCGATGGTTGGACGGTATTTCAAACATAAAATAATCAAAATAAATAGTTTTGTTTTTTAACCGTTTAAAATAAAATTGGGGAGGGGGTGGGGTGGGGGGGGGGGGTATAGTGTGAGGGTGTGGTGGTCATTTGTGAGATGATCTTAAAAAAAAAAAAAAAAAAAAAAAAAAATAGGGGGGGGGGGGTTGTGGGGGGGGGGGCACGGGCGATGGTTTGGGTGGAGTCTATTGTGGTATGTCAGGTAAGAGTAGTTTTGTCAAAGTATCAATCAAATCTAATCATAAATAAAGAAGTTATGGCAATTTTAGTGAAATTTAATAATTTGACCTTGAGAGTCAAGGTCATTCAAAGGTCAAGGTAAAATTCAACTTGCCAGGTACAGTAACCTCATGATAGCATGAAAGTATTTGAAGTTTGAAAGCAATAGCCTTGATACTTAAGAAGTAAAGTGGATCGAAACACAAAATTTAACCATATATTCAAAGTTACTAAGTCAAAAAAGGGCCATAATTCCGTAAAAATGACATCCAGAGTTATGCAACTTGTCCTTTTACTGTACCCTTATGATAGTTTGCGAGTGTTCCAAGTATGATAGCAATATCTATGATACTTTAGGGGTAAAGTGGACCAAAACACAAAACTTAACCAAACTTTCAATTTTCTAAGTATAAAGGGCCCATAATTCCGCCCAAATGCCAGTCAGAGTTACATAACTTTGCCTGCACAGTCCCCTTACGGTAGTTAGTAAGTGTTGCAAGTATGAAAGCAATAGCTTTGATACTTAAGGAATAAAATGGACCTTAACACAAAACTTAACCAAAATTTTCAATTTTCTAAGTATAAAAAGGGCACATAATTCTGTCAAAATGCACGCCAGAGTTATCTAACTTTGCGTGCCCAGTCCCCTCATGATAGTAAGTAAGTGTACCAAGTTTGAATGCAATAGCATTGATACTTTCTGAAAAAAGTGGACCTAAACGCAAAACTTAACCAAAATTTTCAATTTTCTAAGTATAAAAAGGGCACATAATTCAGTCAAAATGCACGCCAGAGTTATCTAACTTTGCCTGCCCAGTCCCCTCATGATAGTAAGTTAGTGTACCAAGTTTGAATGCAATAGCATTGATACTTTCTGAGAAAAGTGGACCTAAACGCAAAACTTAACCGGACGCCGACGCCGACGCAGACGCCGACGCCGACGCAGACGCCGACGCCGACGCCAAGGTGATGACAATAGCTCATAATTTTTTTTCAAAAAATAGATGAGCTAAAAATCCTCTAAAAAGGGAAACACCGCGAAAATTCCCCCTCCTAAGGGCTGCGGACCCCTTCCCCCTAAGTAGTGTGAGGGCGATGGACGTTGTCTTTAGGAAAACGTACCAACTCACGTATGAGGATCGTTAAGAACACACATCGGGTAGTCATAGGGATAATACCGTTTTAATGCTTGAATGTAATTGTTTGTTTTCTATTTTCCAGGGGTTTATTAGTGTCGTGATTCATTTTAACAGTGAGTGAGCGGATCCCTGTCCAATCATGGATCTGCCCTTGCAGGCAAGCTTATAATGAAAATATATATGAACCTCGCTCTGGGAAAACGGGGCTTAATGCAGGCTAATCTGAGACGACATGCTATGCTTTCATTGAATGTTAAGTTTAAAGTAAATATCTTCTTATCGAAAATCTAGTCAAGGCAGAAAATCTCTTCCATACTTTACGCACCTGCATTAAACCCCGTTTTGACGTGCATTAAGCCCCATTTTTCACATGCATTAAGCCCCGTTTTTACATACATAACGCCCCATTTTAACATGCATTGAGCCCCGTTTTCACATGCATTAACCTCCGTTTTCATATGCATTAAGCCCCGTTTTCACATGCATTAAGCCCCGTTTTCACATGCATTCAGCCCCGTTTTCACAGACAGAGGCTAATTTATTTAAAATTGTATTACGTGTCTCACACCGTAAACAGTGTCGACATTAAACTAAAACATTATCTGAATACAGCATCAAACATACATAACAACAAATAGCAGTTAGCGTAATGATTTTAACAAACGTAAATAATTCATGTCTCTTCTACGTGACACACTTGCATCAACACACTAATAAATTATGCAGATAGAAAAACTTGTTTAACAAAAAAAAACATACAAAGCCGAGACATCAGGTGTGTCGAACGTTCAAAGAAAGCCATGGCAAGCTTTTTCTTACCGACTTAGCCAAAAAGACGAAAAATACAACCATTGATGCACCTGTGCGAGTGGATTGGCTATTTATAAACCACAAATTAATAGGACCCTGCAACCATGAGGCGATTTGCCAACATGTTTTACTCATACAATAAAAATAAATGCGCATTATTGATTTGCTAGTGGTCCACGTTGTATTTCGCCATGCAGATGTACTTCTGAAGTTGTAGGCTTCTGACAAAAATTTCGAATTAATCGTATTCTTGGAAAACCGCGTTTAATGCATGTGCGTAAAGTTTAACCTTCAGAATTACACATGCAGTCCACACAGGCTTATTCAGGGATTACACTTTCCACCTATTTGCGCTGAGAAAAGACATGTGCGGACTGCCTGCATGCATGAATACACCTGTGCGAACTGCATGTGTGCATTAATAGACCTGTGCGGACTGCATGAATGCATTAATAGACCTGTGCAGACTGCATGTGTGCATTAATAGACTTGTGCGGACTGCATGAATGCATTAATAGACCTGTGCAGGCTGCATGTGTGCATTAATAGACTTGTGCGGACTGCATGAATGCATTAATAGACCTGTGCAGACTGCATGTGTGCATTAATAGACCTGTGCGGACTGCATGAATGTATTAATAGACCTGTGCAGACTGCATGTGTGCATTAATAGACTTGTGCGGACTGCATGCGTGCATTAAAAGATATGTGCGGACTGCATGAATGCATTATTAGACCTGCGCGGACTGCATGCGAGCATTAATAGACCTGTGTGGACTGCATGCGAGCATTAATAGACATCTGCGGACTGCATGCGTGAATTAATAGACCTGTGCGGACTGCATGCATGCATTAATAGACCTGTGCGGACTGCATACATGCATTAATAGACCTATGCAGACTATATGCAGGCAGTAATAGACCTATGCGGACTGCATACATGCATTAATAGACCTGTGCGAACTGCATGTATGAATTAATAAACCTGTGCGGACTGCATGCATTAATAGACATGTGCGGACTGCATGCATGCATTAATAGACCTGTGTGGACTGCATGCATGCCTTAATAGACATGTGTGGACTGCATGTATGCATTAATAGACCTGCGTGGACTGCATTCGTGCATTATTAAACCTGGGCGGACTGCATGTGTGCATTAATAGACTTGTGCGGACTCCATGCATGAATTAATAGACATGTGCAGACTGAATGCAGGCATTAAAAGACCTGTGCGGACTGCATGCGTGCATTAATAGACCTGTGCGGACAGCACGCATGCATTAATAGACCTGTGCGGACTGCATGTATGCATTAATAGACCTGCGTGGACTGCATTCGTGCATTATTAAACCTGGGCGGACTGCATGTGTGCATTAATAGACTTGTGCGGACTCCATGCATGAATTAATAGACATGTGCAGACTGAATGCAGGCATTAATAGACCTGTGCGGACTGCATGCGTGCATTAATAGACCTGTGCGGACAGCACGCATGCATTAATAGACCTGTGCGGACTGCATGCGTGCATTAATAGACCTGTTCGGACGGCATGCATGCATTAATAGACCTGTGCGGACTGCATGCATGCATTAATAGACCTGTGTGGACTGCATGCGTGCATGCATGCATTAATAGACCTGTGCGGACTGCATGCATGCATTTATCTCAGAATTATCACACCTATAAGTATTTCTTTGTCATTGTTGTCCATGGCATTGTTAACAATGCGGTCTGTTAACAATGCTACATGAAATATCTTAAATATCTTTCCAATAATTCTGGAATGATCGTTATTAGCCTTAAACCAACGTAAACGGGCAGATGAAGTATTAATGACGTCACCTACCGGTAAATATTGGCGTAATGGGAACGCCGTCCGCTTGGATTGCCGATGGGAGGTCGATCCTGACCCAGGAAGGAATACTTTTTTTGTATCGGTGCAGGTACCCCGATACGCATTCAAAGTTAAGGACAACTTAAATATACTATAGCTGTATAATACATATACCGGTACTCACTGTGAACCCCAGTGGCCCCGTTGGCAAAAAACACCTTGATGTTGCGTCTCTTGAACCCGTTCTCTCGCAGCATCCAATAGAACAACTCCACGTTACGCTGATGGCGGCGACCGGAAGTGATGCGATTCCAGCCGCCCGATAGAATCACCGCTTGATCGCAGATCTCGAACATCCGGCAGCTCGTATGGACCGTCTCGTGCGTGGTGGAGCAGCGTTGGGTGTTGTCACGGATGGGATTACATATCAGCTCGGACGTCTCCTCCACGGACCGGATATCCGGGCACTTTCCAAATCCCGCGAACCCGGAACGGCATTCGAGGTGGTTTTCTCGTTTGCTTGGAAACGATTCAAAACCGATGGCGTCGGCAGCCGGCTGAACTGCGTCCGGAGAGGAATATGATGTCGCCGCAGACGGCTGACCGCCGGTGTCGTATTGGACGACAGGCAGAAAGTTTATCTCACAACGTCGAGCGAAGTTTCTCCGTTTGGAGCGTCGCTCTAACGCGTTCTTACAGCGTTTACGTAACGCCAACGTCAGACATTGCTGGTGACCTGCAAGTACAGAATTAACAGCTCGGGTTATAATGTTTGAAGAATAATTTATAACTCAGAGACATAATGAAATTCGTAAAGCGCTTCAATAAAATTCGATTTTCAAAATAGAGAATGCGAACCGCATTCTCAAAAATCGCTAAAACACTACACATAAAAACGCAAAATAATGTCTCATTTTATTCGTCGTGAAATCGAGTTGTCGGCGTTGTATTGTTTGCGTGTGAGCCTTAATATTTAGTCTGAATGAAATGTGTTTTATAATAAGAGTATACACCCCTAGAGCAGTAGTCGTCAAGCAACGCTGCAGTTGAAGTTAATTAACTCCCTTTCCTACCCTGTATATTAAATGAGCGAAAGGATTCTAGAAAAAATCATTTATAATTATAGTTATCCTTTCATACAGATATGCCATAAGAAATCTAGTAGGATATGTTAAAGCTCTTAATTTTGTACTCAAGTACAAACTTTGCCCGTAAAAAGGATTTTTTTTACAGTTTGGTAAAATTTCGATTGTAACATTTTCAAAATATTTCTCATAGATTCAAACAAAAAATGCTAACTAAGAATATTGCTTAAAAGAAAATGGTTCATTATTTGATAATCATAAATCAACATTTGTGAAATAATAAAGCATTTGTAATGCTTTTCCTCAATAATTTTTGACAATACATTGAGTCCTATAGCGTTCATAGTTGAGTACTAAAGCGTTCATAGTTGAGTATTATAGCGTTCATAGTTGGGTACTATAGAGTTCATAGTTGGGTACTATAGCGTTCATAGTTTAGTACTAAAGCGTTCATAGTTGAGTATTATAGCGTACATAGATGAGTACTGTAGCGCTCATAGTTGAGTTTTAAAGCGTTCATAGTTGAGTACTATAGCGTTCATAGTTGGGTACTATAGCGTTCATAGTTGAGTACAATAACGCTCATAGTTGAGTACTATAGCGTTCATAGTTGAGTACTATAGTGTTCATAGTTGAGTATTATAGCGTTCATAGTCGAGTACAATAACGCTCATAGTTGAGTACTTTAGCGTTCATAGTTGAGAACTATAGTGTTCATAGTTGAGTACTATAGCGTTCATAGTCGAGTACTATAGCGTTCATAGTCGAGTATTATTGCGATCATAGTTGATTACTATAGCGTTCATAGTTGAGTACTATAGCGTTCATAGTTGAGTAATAAAGCATTAATAGTTGAGTTCTATAGCGTTCATCGTTGAGTACTAAAGCGTTCATAGTTGACTACCAAAGCGTTCATAGTCGAGTTCTAAAGCGTTCATAGTCGATAACTATAGCGTTCATAGTTGAGTACTATAGCGTTCATAGTTAAGTTCTATAGCGTTCATGGTTGAGTACTAAAGCGTTCATAGTTGAGTACTATAGCGTCCATAGTTGAGTACTATAGCGTTCATAGTTGAGTACTATAGCGTTCATAGTTGAGTAATAAAGCATTAATAGTTGAGTACTATAGCGTTCATAGTTGAGTACTATAGCGTTCATAGTTGAGTAATAAAGCATTAATAGTTGAGTACTATAGCGTCCATAGTTGAGTACTATAGCGCTCATAGTTGAGTACTTAAGCGTTCATAGTTGAGTAATATAGCGTTCATGGTTGAGTACTAAAGCGTTCATAGTTGAGTACTTTAGCGTCCATAGTTGAGTACTATAGCGTCATAGTTGAGTACTATAGCGTTCGTAGTCGAGTACTATAGCGTTCATAGTTGAGTATTACAGCGTTCATAGTTGAGACTATAGCGTTCATAGTTGAGTATTATAGCGTTCATAGTTGAGTACTATAGCGTTCATAGTTGAGTATTATAGCGTTGATAGTTGAGTAGTATAGCGTTCATGGTTGAGTAATATAGCGTTCATAGTTGGGTACTATAGCGTTCATAGTTGAGTACAATAACACTCATAGTTGAGTACTATAGCGTTCATAGTTGGGTACTTTAGCGTTCGTAGTTGAGTAGTATAGCGTTCATAGTTGAGTACTATAGCGTAATAGTTGAGTATTATAGCGTTCATAGTTGAGTAGTATAGCGTTGATGATTGAGTACTATAGCGTTGATAGTTGAGGACTATAGCGTTGATAGTTGAGTATTATAGCGTTCATAGTTGAGTAGTATAGCGTTCATAGTTGAGTAGTATAGCGTTCATAGTTGAGTAGTATAGCGTTCATATTTCAACAACACAATCTTAAGCTTGTGTGGCGCAGTGGTAAAGTATTAGCTTTTGCTTTTATAGGTCCCTTGTTGCTATTATAATTGATGGAGACTATTTAAAAGATTATATATTTGTTAATTAACATATGCAATGACATTTTTCTAAAACACACAAACACCCGCGAACAAGTCATTTTAACACATATCGGATGCTGTTTCACCCTTATGATAGTTTATAAAAACAATTCTGATGCGCTTGTTCACGTTCGTGAACAATCTATATTTGAAAGGCTCAGTTGGAGACTTATTGAAATTGTGAAAATTTTCATCGCTATGCCTTTTTACTGGAACTTTGATATTGCATAACTTGCAATGAAGCAAAGATAATTGAA
The DNA here is from genome assembly GCF_020536995.1 of Dreissena polymorpha. Taxonomy (NCBI): domain Eukaryota; kingdom Metazoa; phylum Mollusca; class Bivalvia; order Myida; family Dreissenidae; genus Dreissena; species Dreissena polymorpha. The sequence goes on from NC_068364.1 coordinate 83,101,934, forward strand.
GATAACAGAAACAAAAACATAATTATGTCGCGGACCATTTATTGGCATCGACTCATTAGCAACAGACTGATTTACAAAGTATATTCAAACAACATTGTACACTTTAAAAATGGAGATGATGTTATTGTTCTGTTATTGTTCCCTTTGTTAAGCTCGAAGTGGTGTCTGGTGTTATGCTACAGCACACGGAACGCTCGAGCTTGTTTCCCGAGGCGGTGTGTGCGCGCAGGCCGTACAAGCTTCCACCGACCGCGATCGTCACGTGCATCCGTAACCAGAGAACACTTGCGCTGGAAGCACGTGCGCCATGAGAACAAATGACTTCCACAAACAAATAAACGCGTAAGGGACGCACATTGTGATAGTTCTGGAGGCGCCTTGACGACGTGGTAAGGATCGGTAACAAATTATCTCAATTGCCCCAATCTAGTCTATCGCTCCTGTTTAAAAACATAATGATAGGGAACAAAGTGAATTTTTATTTTTAATTTTTATTCTACCTCTAAGAGACCTGGCGTTAATTAATTAAGCCTCGTTCTTTAAAAACTGGGTTTAATGCATGTGGGCTTAGTGTCATCCCCGAGTAGACTGTGCAATCAGCACATGTTAATGAGGGGCGACTATTTCCGCTTTCGTGGAATTGTTCGTTTAAATGAAGTTCTCAGCATAAATCCAGTTTAAGCGGAAAGTGTAATACAGAACAGGCTTCTCTGGGACGACACTTTACGCACATGCATTAATCCCACTTTTCGCAGAAGAGGTAAGACGCGTCTGCTGTAAAGTACACGCCATACGCATACTGGTTAAGATAACGACTACAGAAATAAAGAGGACTGTATATTATTTGAATCGAAAAGCAACAATCGTTTGAATTAGAAAAACAAGTACAGTTGAAAAGCAGAAATAATTTAAAAGACTGCCACTGCGGTAACACCCACCAAGAGGAGCATTCTGCACGTGGCACGGGTCACGTGGTTTCCAATTACCTGTGAATATCTGGAGGCTGAAAATAGAGCTACATAGGCGTGGTGTGTGGTGCATTGGTACCGAGTGCTCAGAGTTTCTCTCCCATATGGTCAGTTCAGTGTTTAAAAGTGACAATTTTGGACCGACCGCCGAAAATAACCTCTAGACATTATTGTTAACAATCCCAGCAATTGTAAGTGTGCGTTTCAAGTCACTCGTTGAATTAACCCATTTATGCCTAGCGTCTAGAAAAATTGCCTTGGCAAACAGCCTAGACCCAGATGAGATGCCGCATGATGCGGCGTCTTATCTGGGTCTGCGCTGTTTGCTTAAAGGAATTTCTGTAAGAAATATTCTAAATATAGAAATAAATAAACAGGACATCCCTAATTTTGGAAATAAATTGATCCAATTTAGAAGGATGGAACTATTTTGCAGTGCAATTTTCCCATCTTAAGCGATCTCACATTGAGATCAAATGACGGCATCATGTCACTAAAAGATTTGTTAGTTTTGTTTTAGAAAATAGTCCATGGTACGCGAGACATCCCGTATCTCTGAAGTGTTCGCCATGAAGCATCTAATACATCGAATTGTCTCATAAGAAAGACGAGTACATAACTCCAGGCGTAACCATGACTCGAGTACATAACTCCAGGCGTAACATTGCTCGAGTACGTAACTCCAGACGTTACCATTGCTCGAGTACATAACTCCAGGCGTAACATTGCTCGAGTACGTAACTCCAGACGTTACCATGGCTCGAGTACATAACTCCAGACGTAACCATTGCTCGAGTACGTAACACCAGACGTTACCATGGCTCGAGTACATAACTCCAGACGTTACCATGGCTCGAGTACATAACTCCAGGCGTTACCATGGCGTGAGTACAATTCCAGGCGTTTCCATGGCACAAGTACATAACTCCAGGCGTTACCATGGCTCGAGTACATAACTCCAGGCGTTACCATTGTTCGAGTACATAACTCCAGGCGTTACCATGGCTCGAGTACATAACTCCAGGCGTTACCATAGCTCTAGTACATAACTCAAGGCGTTACCATGGCTTGAGTACATAACTCCAGGCGTTACCATGGCTCGAGTACATAACTTCATGCGTTACCATGGCTCGAATACCTAACTCAAGGCGTTACGATGACTCGAATACATAACTCTATGCGCTACCATGGCTCGAACCTGGACCTGTTTAAGTCAACAGATTTTTCGAGTTTCTTCGCTGTCGAACTTTTTTTGCATTTACTTAATAGCAGTCTGCATTTGAGCATCGTTCTGGAAAATCTGGTCTTAATGCATGTGCGTTAAATGTCATCCCAGATTAGCCTGTGCAGTAAGCGCATCTAATCAGGGACGACACATTCCGCTTTTACGGAATATTTTAAACTAGAGTTCCTTCTTGACGAATATTCAGGTAAGGCGGAAAGTGTCGTGTCTGATTAGCCTGTGATGTCTCCATAGTCTACTCTGGGATGAAATTTCACGCAAACGCTGTGTGCACAGATTTACAAGAACGGCGCTCACTTGCAACGTACATACGCGACGCGGTTATATAATTTTGTAAAGTATACGTAAATTAAGTTGTAAATTTTCCAAATATTGTCGTAACAAATATGTGCACATTCTCGTGATGATTGAAAATTAATGAACACCTGTCAGCACACTGTTTGAGGTATTAAATTATGTACCACTTACAAGAACATCAATGGAGAGAAGCGTACATATATATCCTCTTGGAGACGCAAGAACATAAACCAGCCACTGTTATATTAATGGGACCATCATAAGCCGTCATATGTGGCTACACATTAACTAACAGGCCATGATTCACTGCGGGGAACGATGCTTGTGATGTGACAGCTTAGAGGCACTTCAAAGTCGGGGATGACGCGGTGGTGTGCCCAGGTGATTGTTCGTTTGTCTGTACGTATCAACACCAGTCGTTGTAGCGAAATGATAGTTGGACTTATTTAAAACCGAATTATAAATTGAAGTTCAATTTGTTACAAATCCGTTATACTTTATATCCAATTCGAGCTCCGTTTCACGGGCGGAAAATGATGGTTTTATTCAACAATGATCACTGTTCGTCTTCCATGGGTTAAAAAGGCGACTCTACAGTTCAACAATTACTGGCAAAGCTAGCTCGGCTATGAGCGAATCTAGCTCGGCTATGAGCGAATCTAGCTCGGCTATGAGCGAATCTAGCACGGCTATGAGCGAATCTAGCTCGGCTATGAGCAAATCTAGCTCGGCTATGAGCGAATCTAGCTCGGCTATGAGCGAATCTAGCTCGGCTATGAGCGAATTAACCTTGGCTATGGGCGAATCTAGCTCGGCTATGAGCGAATTTAGTTCGGCTATAAGCGAATCAAGCTCGGCTATGAGCGAATCTAGCTCGGCTATGAGCGAATCTAGCTCGGCTATGAGCGAATCTTATTCCATACATTCATATTTGTCTTATGAATATGAGTCGACCTGTGTTGATATTGCGTGTAGTTCCTTTATAAGTGCGCTTGTATTCAAGCGTAGATTATTAAACATTAATATGCGACTGTGTGGATTATCTATAATATATAATGTATACTGGCTTTAGATGTATACTATCGCATTTTGTATGGTCCACGATTCTATATTTGAACCGTGCTCTGGGACACGAGACTTCATGTGCGTGCGTAAAGTGGCGTCCCAGATTATACTGTGTTCGGGATGAACATGCTGAGCAGAGCAAACACTATTACATGTATATGCGGACTGCAAGGACTAATCTGGGACGAAACTTTACACACATGCGGCGTTAAGCCCAATTTTCCCTGAGCGAAGTTAAATTATGGTATGCAATGTGAAACTTCTGCTGCAACTGCAGTATAAAAATCTTCTAGTAGCATGTGGTCCTTTACTTATGGCAATTAACCAACAATATGAGATACAACAAATGAAATTGACCCGACACAAATTCGCAACAAACACAAAACAAGAAATTACCATGTGCTGTAAGTGCCGTGTCCGAGTTGCAATCCACACATGATAGCGACGTCACATAAAAACCAGCGACGACACATGATAACCAGCGACGACACGTGATAACCAGCGACGACACATGATAACAAGCGACGACACATAATAACCAGCGACGACATGATAACCAGCGACGACATGATAACCAGCGACGACATGATAACCAGCGACGACACATGATAACCAGCGACGACATGATAACCAGCGACGACATGATAACCAGCGACGACACATGATAACCAGCGACGACACGTGATAACCAGCGACGATACATGATAACCAGCAACGACACATGATAACCAGAAACGAAATGATAACCAGCGACGACACATGATAACCAGCGACTTTAAACTTTAAACTTTAAAAATGACTCTCTGTGAGTGCACTCTATGGTTGTATGACTCTCTGTGAGTGAACTCTATGGTTGTATAACTAAACCTAAAAATTACTCTCTGTGAGTGTACACTATGGTTGTATAACTAAACCTAAAAAATGACTATCTGTGAGTGCACTCTATGGTTGTATAACTAAACCAAAAAATGACTCTGTGAGTGTACTCTATGGTTGTATAACTAAACATAGAAAATGACTCTCTGTGAGTGTACTCTATGGTTGTATAACTAAACCTAGAAAATGACTCTCTGTGGGTGTACTCTATGGTTGTATAACTAAACCTAGAAAATGACTCTCTGTGAGTGTACTCTATGGTTGTATAACTAAACCTAGAAAATGACTCTCTGTGAGTGTACTCTATGGTTGTATAACTAAACCTAGAAAATGACTCTCTGTGAGTGTACTCTATGGTTGTATAACTAAACCAAGAAAATTCCCGCAAGAATCTAGTGAACTCTCTAATCCTTCTAAATTGGATCACTTTATTTCCAGAATTAGGAATGTCTAGTATATTTATTTCTATTTTAGAATATTTCTTACAGAAATTCCTTTACGCAAACAGCACAGACCCTGATGAGACGCCGCATCATGCGGCGTCTCATCTGGGTCTACGTTGTTTGCCAAGGCCTTTTTTTTAGACGCTAGGCATAAATGGGTTGGAACATTGATTCAATTTCGATAATGTTCCGTTCTTTTAGAGTACTTTTATTTAAACACAATATTAATCAAGAGCTTTGGTAATCAGAACATGGACTTAAGAACTGTCATTTATATTGAAATATACACATGTTGAATCTTGAACATTGTCTTTTTAATCAGGAAACGGACTTGGATATTTGGGGAATCTTTGTGCGTTTCATTCATACACATGTCATACACATACATTGGTTCTACCACACATGTCAAATCATGAGCATTGGTTCTACCACACATGTCAAATCATGAGCATTGGTTCTACCACGCATGTCAAATCAGGAGCATTGGTTCTACCACACATGTCAAATCATGAGCATTTGTTCTACCACACATGTCAAGTCATGAGCATTGGTTCTACCTCACATGTTAAATCATGAGCATTGGTTCTACCGCACATGTCAAATCATGAGCATTGGTGCAACCACACATTCAAATCATGAGCATTGGTTTTACCACACATGTCAAATCACGAGCATTGATTCTACCTCACATGTTAAATCATGAGCATTGGTTCTACCTCACATGTTAAATATGAGCATTGGTTCTACCATACATGTCAAATCATGAGCATTGGTTCTACCACACATGTCAAATCATGAGCATTGGTTTTACCACACATTCAAACCATGAGCATTGGTTTTACCACACATGTCAAATCACGAGCATTGATTCTACCTCACATGTTAAATCATGAGCATTGGTTCTACCACACATGTCAAATCACGAGCATTGGTTCTACCATACATGTTAAATATGAACACTGGTTCTACCACACATGTCGAATTATGAGCATTGGATCTACCACACATGTCAAATCACGAGCATTGGTTCTACCATACATGTTAAATATGAGCATTGGTTCTACCACACATGTCAAATCATGAGCATTGGTTCTTCCACACATGTCAAATCATGAGCATGGGTTCTACCACACATGTCAAATCATGAGCATTGGTTCTACCACACATGTTAAACCATGAGCATTGGTTCTACCACACATGTTAAATCATAAGCACTGGTTCTACCACGCATGTTAAATCATGAGCATTGGTTCTACCACACATGTTAAATCATGAGCATTGGTTCTACCACGCATGTTAAATCATGAGCATTGGTTCTACCACACATGTCAAATCATGAGCACTGGTTCTACCACACATGTTAAATCATGAGCATTGGTTCTTCCACACATGTCAAATCATGAGCATGGGTTCTACCACACATGTCAACTCATGAGCATTGGTTCTACCACACATGTTAAACCATGAGCATTGGTTCTACCACACATGTTAAATCATAAGCACTGGTTCTACCACGCATGTTAAATCATGAGCATTGGTTCTACCACACATGTTAAATCATGAGCATTGGTTCTACCACGCATGTTAAATCATGAGCATTGGTTCTACCACGCATGTTTAGTCTGTAACATGTATTCTAATCAGGGCACGTATTTGAGATCCTTGCTATGGATCGCTATGAAATATTGTCTCAAGGATATAGCCAGAGCTTAATTTTACACGACCCCAAAATGAAACAGAAACTGAAGCAATTTGAATCTTATAACACGATACTAGTAATTGTAGTAACTAGTAATCCACGGGTGTGTACAATCATACAACTATCATTAGTTACAATGCTGGGATGGGAGGTGTCGGGCTACACTGTGTACTTGGCGACACGTTCACAAGTACCGTGTTTTTTTTCTCTCACCATTTCGGAAATGGGGCAGCGGCTGTTTGTATTGGGAAAAACAGCGTAGTTTTGACTAAAATGTGGAAATTCGCGTATTTTTATATTTTGTTTTGCTAAGCGATACTTGATCATAAAAATGTTTTCTATAGTCTATAATGTTTTATATTTACCCAAGTTTAACTTAAAGAACTAGATAAGGCAATGCACTGAATATTGAATATTATTATTTTGAAAACCTTCAAATGGGAATTGTAGGTAGTCATTCGGGACAAACTATATGAGCCGCGTTCTGACAAAACTGGACTTAATGCATGTGCGTAAAGTGTCGTCCCAGATTAGCCTGTGCAGTCCGCACATGCTATCCGCACATGCTAATCAGGGACGACACGTTCCGCTTTTATGGTATTTTTAGTTTTAAGGGATTCCCTTCTTACCGAAAATCAAGTTTAGGCGGAAAGTGTCGTCCCTGATTAGCCTGTGCGAACTGCACAGGCTAATCTGGGATGACACTTTACGCACATGCATTTAGCCCATATACATGTTATACTTGGAATGGGGCTTCAAATTTGATACAAAAACGACTACTGAGATAATTGTATTGTTTTCACAATTGGTAAAATGTGCCATGGATATACTATACTATTCACTCTTTTTTTAAGTTATCTTTTTCAAATATTTTTTAGTATTATTGTTTTTGTTTTTTTCAATTGTATCAGATCATTAAAAATATATATCAGAACACCTACTGTTGTCATAGATCGAAATGTCTCACACCAAGGTCTAAAACTTTATCAGGCATAGTTTTTGTATACTTTGTTAGAACCATTGTTTGCAAATAGAAAAAAACATGTTATTATGTATACAATATATGCTTTATAATGAATAAAAAAATAATAATAAAATGTGCCATGGAGAAGTGTATTACAACAGGATATACTTCATTTAGGAAAGCGATATTGCATTTTAATAATATACTTTTATAGCCGAATACCTAACTCTTTTGCTACTACAAAGATAAAAGTGGGTAAAAAAGCCCACAAAACATAGGGGCTTCTTCAGGCAATTATTGTATTTAAATCATTGATAGATCAATACGTGGATTGGTATAATACTTAAAACGGGTATGTAACGTTTAAACAATGTATTTCGCCCAACACTTGAACACGGTGGGTGATGGCATACCTAGTGCATTATACGGCCTAAACAAGACGAGCGCGCTGACGCCTGCGACTTACCCAGTATCTGTCCTTCCATGTCATAGCAGTCACTGACTTACCCAGTATCTGTCCTTCCATGTCATAGCAGTCACTGACTTACCCAGTATCTGTCTTTCCATGTCATAGCAGTCACTGACTTACCCAGTATCTGTCCTTCCATGTCATAGCAGTCACTGGGGCTAACGCTGGTGTCTATGTGGAACACTAACACCAGGTGACCGAAGTTTGCCCGTGGGTAGGGGTCAATAACAAGCACGCCGTCGTGACTCGCGCCCCGGGAGAGGGGCTCATCGGGTAGGAAAGTCTTGTACTTGTAGCCGAACATTGAGGGCGGGGCCAGGTAGACGTTCATCTCCTCGCGGGGGATCGTCACCAGGTTACCGCACTCCCGTTTAGTGGTGAAGAACGCGTCCGTGGCGTCCGAGCAATCGAGGCGCCGGATGTACATGAAGGCGGCGTCCGCCCACCGCTCCTCTTCCGTTGCGTACCGGAAGAAGCTGTCATGTCGCTCCGAGCTATTGTCGATGTATTTCATGGACGCACTGTTCGTCCGTCCGCACAGCAGACTGAGTTTTGCCGCCAGAATTGGTAGCCATAATAACACATTGACACACATTGTTGACGAGAGAAAGGGTCACATTGAAATGTAGGAGGTGGATGAATACTTGTATCGCCGAGTTATATTCTATTTCATTTATATTATTTCATTTATATATTTTTTTACTTCGCATACGAGCATCCTTAATACATCCAACACTAAATCGTATTCACCACACGCACTTTAATACACGAAGTTACCTTCGCCGTACGCCGAGCACGTTTACAAAGTTTCAACATTTCGCGGCTTCAGATTAGCCTCACACTTCAAAGACAATTTTAATCTTTAAGCAAAAGTAAATATCGCTTTACTTCTTTATCTTACTTACAAATGTAACATATATCCACGAACGCAAAAATTCCAACTTCAAAAGGAATAATTCAATTAATTTGTAAAATAAACCTTATATAGTTTGGTATCTTTCTAGCGACAGATACAATCTGCGGTGTAGTGTTTCCTTAGTCCCTCCCCACGCGTGCCTCTCTACAGATAGTTGACATGCCTCTAATTCACTAATGCCTGTACAGCACTGGCTCATAATCCACCACTGAGAGCCATATATCACGGCTATGTCACCAGGAGGTTTTAACGAATGAAGTCCGCTCGCGCCGAATGTACCACTGTCAACTAGAAATCAAAGAGACCGCCAATTTATAAACGCAACATAATATTGTCGAGTTTAATTACAGCGCTAATACAATTATGATCATGAAAGAATACACTGGCCAATCGATCTTCTCGGCGACTCGATCACTCGTCGTGGATTGGCCGGTTGGCGGGGCTACAGTGAGATATACGCTACTTGTGTTTTGTAAACAGTGGCGGCGAGGCCTTTGATGTCTCATTAAGAATGCGAGTTAAATTGAGCATGTACTCGGCGTATCGCATGGTTTCTGTGAAATCCTCTCAAGCAATCAGCTATCAAAACACTCACATTAAAACGTCACGGCGTTGAAATATCAAAATATATGCGAGTCTTAAAGAGACTTAATGTCAGTTTCAAGCAGCATGAACATAATAGAGCCGTTATCTGAAAGTCCAAAGCACGATGCTATATCCGTCAGTTGGGATTAATGGTTGAATTTCTGTAAGAATGCAAAGATTTAAATACAGTATAATATCTACACGAATAACACATTTAAGAGTAATTTGGCTATGCTTAAGATCCCTAGCCCGTAATAATGGTGCGCACGCAAATTGCGGTTCTTCATGTACGTTACATTAATAACGACGGTACTACGGTACGTTTCATTCATAACAACAGTACCACGGTACGTTTCATTCATAACGACATCACTATGGTACGTTTCACTAATAACGACGGTACTACGGTACGTTTCATTAATAACGACGGTACTACGTTACGTTTCATTAATAACGACGGTACTACGGTGCGTTTCATTCATAACGACGGTACTACGGTACGTTTCATTCATAACGACGGTACCACGGTACGTTTCATTCATAACGACGTCACTATGGTACGTTACATTCATAACGACGGTACTACGGTACGTTTGATTAATAACGACGGTACTACGGTACGTTTCATTCTTAACGACGGTACTACGGTACGTTTCATTCATAACGACGGTACTACGGTACGTTTCATTCATAACGACGGTACTACGGTTCGTTTCATTCATAACGGCGGTACTACGGTACGTTTCATTTATAACGACGGTAGTACGGATTTTCTCGTGCGCTAACACTTATGAAAATGAATATTTGGGCGTTTCTAAAAATGAATAATTGGTGACTAGCAAACATCAAATAAACATTAATATATATATATATATATATATATATATATATATATATATATATATATATATATATATATATATATATATATATAAAAGAAATACCGCTTTGATATTTTAAACTCTTTCATCCTTTCTTAAATTGATCTTTCATAACCCGATTCATTCATATTTATATTTAGCATCGTTTTGATATGCGTTGTTGTAACGTTCTTTTAGTGTGTTTGTTAAATATTTTATCAGCTTTAAAGACGAACTCAAACTAGCAACGTATTCGCCAAAGCTACTATCATCTAGTACGACGAATGTTATTTTCCGTGTCCCATTAAAATAAAAAAGTCGATCCCAAGCAGTTAACATTAATGACGGAATGCTGTCATTTTTTTGGGTCTACAGTTAAGAGACTAAAGTATTCTAAAGATAACAGTGAGGATAAAGATTTAAAGGCTGGTACATCGATTGGGGAATCAAGTTTGACTTGACAGAAGCAAAATTGAGTATAATATTAATTTGAATACTACAATGTAATGTTGCTGTGCTTTCGGACAAAACTGTTTGATAAGGATAATAATAATGCAGATAGACATGATTATGGTTATTGTAAGTATGTTGGTGATGATAATGCTGTTAAAGAGGCATTTTCACGTGTGGGTAAATTGACTAAATGACAAAAATGTTTGAAATTCGAAAATTTTCGTTGTAGTTATGATATTTGTGAAAAAAACAGTAAAACTGAACATTAACCATGCTCTAAAATATCCATTATATGCATCTTTTGACGATTTAAAAACCTGAAAATTATAAAGCGTTGCAACGCAAAACGATTGAATGATTTGGAGAGTTCTGTTGTTGTCCTTATATTTTAAAATACTACGAGGATTGCTTATATAAAGTATAAAATTCATCTCTCATTGTATGAGCACGGATGGCAGAGTGGTCTAAGCAATAGACTTTTACTCCAGGGTTCTGTGGTACGAGCCCTGTTGAGGGTTGTGTTTTTCTTTCTTTAATATTATTCTTGTTATTTTTACTGGAGCTTTTTAGATCCAATTTTTACATTTATCAATATAAAGCATTTAATGAAAAAGGATGTTGATAATGATAGTGCCTATAGATGACTATACTGACGATGATAATACGAACTATGCCACCAAAATATCTGTACGTGTTGAAACTTCAGCCAAACTGTATCGGCCGTGCATTTATGCTTTTAAGATGAAAGAAAATGCGCGTCATAATTATTTGTGTTGGCCACCAAAATACCATTCACCCTTTAAGTACTTAATGCGCCCATCAAATAACAAATATGTGATAGAGATTAACTACATATTTTATGAATGAAAAATCGATTGCATTGAATTCATAATTTTCATTTAAGTTCGTTATAAGTGAATACGGTTCGTTTTGTACTTTAAGACACGTATAAATAATCCACTGTTATACAAATTTTAAATAAACAACAGTAGTAAGACGTTGCAATTTACATGTTTGTATGAAAACAATACAATAAATCATATATGCGCGGTGCGTTAATTGTTAAGTTATAAGTGTTTAACAAGCAACGTTTATTGAACGGTTTGGTCGGTTGTAGAATATATAAATCACACAAGTTTAACATTTCAAGAGTTAATTGGATTGCACTGTACAAATGTGATACGGATACCGAGTGCAATGTTTAACTAAAACTTCGAACACAAGTAACACGAATAAAAGGCTAAATGCACGTGCGTAAAGTGTTTTCCTGCAAGGTCAAATTTGCGACTCTTTCCGCCTTGACTGAATTTTTGTTCAGAAGCGACTTTCTTCAAATGAAAAATGCCATAAAAGGTGGAAAGTGTCGTCCGGGATAATAGTACAATCTAAGACGACACTTTTTGCACATGCATTAATCCCCGTTTTCCTAGATCGTTGCTAAAATAAATTTCAACACGCCTTTCATATGTTGAGCAGCAGTGTCTCAGCGCTACTATGTTACTTTTTTAAATATTTTTTTTTTATCAAATCTTGAATGAAAATTATAAGTATAACTACAGTATCAGCATTTTCCGAAAATAGCAACACGTCCAGTTGTCTTTTACATTTTGTGCCACAGGATGGAAGCCCATATTTCTTTTATATATGCTATAATAAAAATACAAGTACGATCTTTTAATGACACAATGAATTCAAGAACAAATTTAAAATGAAACAAAGGATTCAAGAACGATATCAAAATGGCAAAGTGGTCAATGACAACTATAACATTGCAATGCGGTTTCAATGACAACATTACAATGGAATCAGAGTGGCACACTGTTTTCAATTTCACGGCGTTCGCCATGCAGACTTGAGGTCCCGAGTTAATATGAACAATCTTGGTACACGTACTGATCTTCTTTAAGTCACGAACCCAAATGTGTCGCAATGAACTCACATGCGTCCCAATAAACTCACATGTGTCCCAATAAACTCACATGCGTCCCAATAAACCTAAATATATCCCAATAAAGGCTTCCAAATGAATCCAGAGGTGTTTCAACAAGCTTGATTGATATAGGTTTAAATTTAAACAGAAAAAGGTTAAGTAAAAATTCATAATGAAAATATCACTTAAGAAATCTGAAAACCTAAAATCCCAGGATTATTGGCTGACATCAATAAACGTACGGATCAAAATGCCGACTTTTTAAGTGCGATAATCTTGTGTAACGGACCAAGCCCGATTAAAATCAAGGAAACACACAGGTGGATGTAGATAACATTTCACACACAAATACTTGCTTCTACAACACACTATAGCGTAATTTTTTGTAACTTTCATCTTTGCGCCTGCTGTAAATCCACTCTAAAAGAACTTTCATCTTTGCGCCTGCTGTAAATCCACTCTAAAAGGTATAAGAGGAATGGAATTATTTACGCCGCTAATTTATGCCTACTAACTATTCTATGATCTGGGATCTTTGCCTCTAACCATTCTATGACACTGGGATTTGGCCTCCAACCATTCTATGACACTGGGATCTTGGCCTCTAACCATTCTATGGCAAGAAGATCTTGGCCTTTAACCATTCTATGACACTGGGGTCATGGCCTCTAACCATTCTACGACACTGGGATCGTGGCCTCTAACCATTATATGAACTTGGATCTTGGCCTCTAACCATTCTATGAACTGGGATCATGGCATATAACCATTCTATTTACTGGGATCTTGGCCTCTAATTATTTTATGAACTGGGATTATGGCCTCTTATTATTCCTTGAAATGGGATCTTGGCCTCTTACCACTCTATGACACTAAGCCAGTTGCCTCTAATCATTCTATGAACTGGGATTTGGCCTCTAACTATTCTATGAACTGGTATCTTGGCCTCTAACTATTTTATGACACTGGGATCATGGCCTCTAACCATTCTATTTACTGGAATCTTGGCCTCTAACAATTCTATGAACTGGGATCATGGCCTCTAACCATTCTATGAACTGGGATCTTGGCCTCTTACCATTGTATGACACTGGGAATGTGGCCTCTAACCATTCTATTAACTGGAATCTTGGCCCTAACCATTCTATGAACTGGTATCTTGGCCTCTAAGCATTCTATGACACTGGTATAGTGGTGGCCTTTAACAATTCTTTGAACTGGGATCTTGGCCTCTAACCATTCTATGACACTGGACCAGTGGCCTCTAACTATTCTTTCCCCTGGGATCTTGACCTATAACCATTCTATGACACTGGGATAGTGGCCTTTAACCATTCTATGACACTGAGATTTAGCCTCTCATCATTCCATGAACTGAGATTTGGCCTCTGACCATTCTATTTACTTAGATCTTGGCGACTAGCCATTCTGTGACACTGGGCCAGTAACCTCTGACCATTCTATGACACTGGACCAGTGGCCTCTAACTAGTCTATGAACTGGGATATTGGCCTCTAACCATTCTATGACACTGGGATAGTGGCCTCTAACCATTATCTATGAACTGGGATAGTGTCATCTAACCATTCGATTACACTAATATATTGGTCTTTTACCAGTCTTTTACACTGGGAGTGTGGTCTATTACCAGTCCATTACATTGGGATTGTGGTCTATTACCAGTTTATTACACTGGGAATGTGGTCTCTTACCAGTCTATTACACTGGGAGTGTGGTCTCCTATCAGTCTTTTACACTGGGATTGTGGTCTCTTACCAGTCTATTACACTGGGATTGTGGTCTTTTACCAGTCTGTTACACTGGGAGTGTGGTCTCTTACCAGTCTTTTACACTGGGATTGTGGTCTCTTACCAGTCTATTACACTGGGATTGTGGTCTCCTACCAGTCTTTTACACTGGGATTGTGGTCTCTTACCAGTCTATGACACCGGGATTGTGGTCTCCTTACCAGTCTTTTACACTGGGATTGTGGTCTCTTACCAGTCTATTACACTGGGATTGTGGTCTCTTACCAGTCTATTACACTGGGATTGTGGTCTCCTACCAGTCTTTTACACTGGGATTGTGGTCTCTTACCAGTCTATTACACTGGGATTGTGGTCTTTTACCAGTCTGTTACACTGGAAGTGTGGTCTCTTACCAGTCTTTTACACTGGGATTGTGGTATCTTACCAGTCTTTTAAACTGGGAGTGTGGTCTCTTACCAGTCTATAAAACTGGGATTGTGATACCTTACCAGTCTTTTACACTGGAAGTGTGGTCTCTTATCATTGTATCGCATTGGGCTCGTAGGATTTGATAATTCGACAACTGGAACCGAACCGTTTGAACATTCTATAACACTGGGATCTTAGCTGATGATAATTATACGACATTGGGGTTGCAATGTCATCTGAACATTCTTTTTTTCACACGGCTATTAGCCTCATGGTATTCAATGTCACATATGACCATACTCAGAAACGTGGATAGTTAGATAAGAACGATCTTATTAAGCGATTTGTAAACTTTACGCCGATAATTTGAGTCTTGTTTTGAGAAAACTGGGTTTAATACATGTGCGTAAAGTGTCGTCCCAGATTAGCCTGTGCAGCTCACACAGGCTAATCAGGGACGACACTTTCCGCTTTTATGGCATTTTTCGTTAAAAGGAAGTCTCTTAGTTTCTACTCGAAAATCCATTTTAGGCGGAAAGTGTCGTCCCTGATATGCCTGTGCGGACTGCACAGGCTAATCTTGGACGACACTTTACGCACATGCATAATGCCCAGTTTTCTCAGAGCGCGACTCATTTTTATAAACGCTTTAACACCTGGAAATGAATCCTAAATAATGCAACGATGGATTATGAGCATACAGAGAATACATGAGAATACAGCTATACAACGCACGTATTTCATCATTTCAATGAAGTAACGGAAACAACCGATACCCGTTATATTTTCAAGATGATTCAGTGATATTTTTTCGGGTTCATATATTGTTCGTATTTTAGTTATTCGCGAGTGAAATAACAAGCTAATTGCGTGCGTGAATGTAGCCGGGCTCCAATCAGCTCTCACAATCTCGATGTAATCAGCGGGAACCAATGGAGCGTGCTTAGGACACAGCCCGGGATCGCCGTCATCAATGAAAGTCCGTAAACCCGTGAAAACGGTTTGTCCGCGCGATACACGGGTCGTGGGGTGAACGAGTGCATCGTGAGGCAAAAACAAACAGGCGCGTTGAGTTCTCACGAACACATCTAATCGATCAACCTCCGCATTGTAAACGCAACACTTTAAGATCAGATATAAAAATCTAAATCAAAGATAATAACGTAAACAAAAAATCGGAAAATTCTGATTATTTAAAGAATTTACAACTTACAGAATTTACAAAAAGGTCACCCGGTACGCTGAAACAGTCACATCACCGAGGGGGTTACAACTAATTCTAGTATTATTGCGCGAAATTTCGTAACTGTCCGCAGACGGCCGTCGGGCGGCGCGTCCTGTTCGAGGGGAACTGTACGGAGAGTGATATGTCGCCCGTTTGCCATGGGAAGAGCCCGTGTCGCCGCGAGAGAAACTGCGCTGGTCGCGACTTAAAGCATATGTACTTAAAACATCAAAGGATAAATATATAAATGATAACTTCAATGTACTTAAAGAAACTCGACGTACTAATTAACAGGTGACGCGGTGTGCTTTTGAGCAAATATCCAAAAGGGATTCAGTATTCAGTAAAATCCAATTTAAATTTGATCTTCTTAAAGTTGATGTAATTACTGTTTAAATAAATGAAAACACAATCGTCCAATTTGTCCGCGGCTATAATTACACGTATTAAAGGAGCGCCTACAAGTGAGGATCATAAGGACGAAATGTCGGCGACTCTTGCACGTCGCCACGAAATAACACGGATATTAAAAACACTCTCACGCCAAGGTACTTTGATACACTCTGAAAACAAAACGAGTAAGTGTCCACCGTTATGTCGTAGTTCAGTTTTCAAACCATAGTGCATTAACCCATTTATGCCTAGTGGACTCTCCCATCCTTCTAAATTGGATCAATTTATTTCCAAAATTAGGGATGTCTAGTATATGTATTTCCATATATAGAATATTTCTTACAGAAATTCCTTTAAAGCAAACAGCGCATACACTGATGAGACGCCGCATCATGCGGCGTCTCATCAGGGTCTACGCTGTTTGCCAATGCCTTTTTTCTAGACGCTAGGCATAAATGGGTTAATAAAAATTTACATCAGAATTCGAACGGAGACGAATGGAAACGAATGGAACAGTATACGAAGCACACTTACTCGTTCTTCACTCCTCAACTGAAGGGTTTAAAGCTTTTTACATTTCAGAAAATGCAATTCTTGACAAATATTTATTTGTTAATCGGTCCACAATCGTTAAGTTACATCATTATGTCTCTCCCGTTCGAGCAATCAGTTGTTTATGCGGTGTATTAAACATCGGAATCAAATGCAAAACCAACAGTCTCCCCCGTAGCGGTAATTATTCTCTAATAGGTGTATTGTGCGTGCGCCAACGGGGCGGGAAGGGGCGATAATGAAGACATTGTCATGATTGTGAATAACTGTAACCGCAAGTTACTGAAACATGAAACATTTAAACACAGCCGTACACCAAGGTACAGCGATCAGAGTTATTCCGATGTGGAAGTCAGCACTGAAGGAGTTAACTAATTTTTCAAACATTATTATTTTTAAAAAAAGTTGTCTAAAATAGGATACCATTCTTTATCTCAGAGACCAGTAATATATTATTTTTTTTCGCACGCGCATGTTTTGCTACGCAATGGAATTCCCTTATGATCTTTATTCTGTGAAAACTGGTCTAAGTGCACGTGCTTAACGTGTTCAGATTAGCACGTGAGTCCGCACACTCTAATCAGGGGAGACACTTTCCGCTTTATTGATTTTGTTTGTTTCAAGGTCTCTTCAAAGTATATGCGGAAAGTAAGTGTCATTCCTGATTAGTCTGCGTGGACTGCGCAGGCTAATATAGGATGACACTTTACGCACATGCATGAAGCCAGTTTCTCCAGAACATGACTTTATATATACCTGGTTTTAGGCCTATCGCATTCTTTGCCCCTCGAATATCGCCAATGACATCATTTTTGTTCACACGTAAGTGAATGTTTATGCTCACAGACATCACATTACCTGTTAATTGTTTGTATAGACGGACCAGCAGTTGAAAAGTCGTGGTTTCAATAACAAATAGCTCCAACAGTTAAAACTTAAAGAAACACATAATTCTCTGTAACCGCACACAGTAACCACCAAAATGTGATCTATTAGTTGTGTTAATAGATGGTTCATAAATGTGTTACAAGTGGTAGAGCACTTTATGTGTACATATGTCAATCAGACTAATACAGGAAAAGGCTATATTTTCTATTTAATTATTCAATGAGTTTGTTTTTTTAAATACGAAAATCTAAGAATACGTCCATTTAAGACGAACGGGCGTTTTTTTGCGCAACCACAAACCGTAAACGGTTAGCCGGGCCACCTGGCGGCTCAAGCAGCTCAGAAACGTGCGCCCTAACCACCGACCTCGCCTGGTGCTCTGGATCTATCCGCATTCATAGTAGCGTGTAACCTGACCTGTGAGGCTAGAGCACCACACCAGAGTTGTTTCCATTGTGGCGAACAGGCCGTGAATACAGCGATTGAACGCAACTCTAATAACGGAATGAAATTTCAGACTGAACAGCGAGCTGTCGATTCATCTACTTATGAATGAAATATCAAATCATTTTGATGAGGCACTTGGTTAGGTATTTAAAGAATGCATAGAATGTCTTAATTACTCGCGCAGGATGGTGATGACAAAAGGCGGCCAGGTGCCGCCATGAGAAAGTGACCGTAGGCAGCTAGCGGTGCACAGCCCTTCACAGCTGGGTACGAGTAGCACACATATGTGCATCGTTCTGGGAAAACGGGGTTTAATGCGTGTTCATGAAGTGGCAGCTCATAATGGCCTGTGCATTACGCACAGCTTTATCAGGGACAGCACTTTCCGCTCCTATTGAATATATCGTTTGATGGACACTTCTTAACGAAAATCCAATTTAGGCGGCCCGTGTCGTCAGTGCTTAGCCTGTTCGGACAGCACGAGGCTAATCTGAGGCGTCACTTTACGCACATGCATTATGCCTCAGTTCCCAGAGCGAGACTCATATACATCTCATAGTTAACGAGGCTTTCATAGTAATACATCTCATAGTTAACGAGGCTTTCATAGTAATAAATCTCATAGTTAACGAGGCTTTCATAGTAATACATCTCATAGTTAACGAGGCTTTCATAGTAATACATCTCATAGTTAACGAGGCTTTCATAGTAATACATCTCATAGTTAACGAGGCTTTCATAGTAATACATCTCATAGTTAACGAGGCTTTCATAGTAATACATCTCATAGTTAACGAGGCTTTCATAGTAATACATCTCATAGTTAACGAGGCTTTCATAGTAATACATCTCATAGTTAACGAGGCTTTCATAGTAATACATCTCATAGTTAACGAGGCCTTTCATAGTAATACATCTCATAGTTAACGAGGCTTTCATAGTAATACATCTCATAGTTAACGAGGCTTTCATAGTAATACATCTCATAGTTAACGAGGCTTCATAGTAATACATCTCATAGTTAACGAGGCTTTCATAGTAATACATCTCATAGTTAACGAGGCTTTCATAGTAATACATCTCATAGTTAACGAGGCTTTCATAGTAATACATCTCATAGTTAACGAGGCTTTCATATACATCTCATAGTTAACGAGGCTTTCATAGTAATACATCTCATAGTTAACGAGGCTTTCATAGTATTTCACCTATTTCAGGAGTCCCCAATATAAAGATTCTCATAAATGTCATCTGATAATCGAGCAATTCCATTACTTCGTGTAGTTTAGAATTTCTTTTGAACGTGAATATTTCAATAAACTATCAAACCTGCAGTATATATTCGGTTATAATAGTTTTGGAGAATAAGGTTAAATATTTTTTTTGTAAACTATTCCTATAAGTTAAAACAAATACATGCAATGTCGCTGTTTATGTATAGAACAAGTATCGTGAAATTCTATTTATTGGCTTTATTTATTGGCGTAAAATAATCAACAATGAACATACTAACATTAACGTTACATACAAACAAGCTTTAACCCTTGTGCTAAAGGTTATAAAAATTGGGTCTCAAATGTAAAGAATATGTAAAATAATTTTGAATTTGATTATGTATTTGAAAATCCAAACGGTGCGCACGTGAAGTTTTATTAGAGAGTTTAAATGTAGACCTGCTGACAACTTTAAACAGGAGTGGTATGCTAAAATGAATAGCAGTTCTGTATTATATAGGCACACAGTTTTCAAACCCTCTTTGGAATAGGAAGAATATTTGAGTCGTGTTCTGAGAAAACTGGGCATAATGCAGGTGTGTAAAGTGTCGTCCCAGATTAGCCCGTGTAGTCTGCACAGGCTGATCAGGGACGACGCTTTCCGCCTAAATTGGATTTTTGCTAAGAAGGGACTTCATTGAAACGAAAAATGTCATAAAAGCGGAAAGTGTCCTTCATGACTAGCTTGTGTGGACTGCACAGGCTAATCTGGGACGACACTTTACCACATGCATTATGCTCAGTTTTCTCAGAACTCGACTCATTTAAATGTAAAAGACGTCTGCGCTTATTGTTTACAAGACGTCGGCGCTTAATGTATCAAGGCGTCTGCGCTTATTGTTTGTAAGATTACGTGTGGGCCCACTCGCTGTGAGTCCAAACGGGCAGATACGCTCAGAATACATACCACGGACGGAACGGTATTGTTTATGTTGTAATGACTCTGATTTAGAAGACGACTGCCATTGTATATGTACATGCCGCTGCTAAACTGATCTAAGAACAAATATATTTGCCGTATATTTCAAATCAACCCGTCTGTATATAAAGTCCACTAGTCATTCGTTTCATGTGACAAAACAGTAATGTATGTAAATATATTAAAGCAGCATTAGTCATAATACAAAAATGCTATTCTTAAACTGTTTAATAAATTTCAATACCGCATGTATGTGTTCTTGCCATCGAGTGTGTTTATTTGTATTTGCATTCTTAAACGACTACTTAATGTCATGTAATGTTTGTTGTTATACCATTTTACGTGACAGAAAATCACGTGCATATGTGAGTGTAAAGACGATGCATTGTTGTAGAAGTCTTAATAAACTGACTGTCTGTCTGTTTATCTCTTAAATTAACTACCGGTAATAGTCAAGAAAAAACTAACACTAGTTATGACTTTATTGACACTTATTATATATTTATAAATATTGACAATAATACAAAACAAGGTTATTTACAACTATACATAACTTAAATGCTTCATGTAGTAACAAAGTATACACTTGATACACAGTACACATATTACACTCATACTAATACACACTATTTATTGCACCAATGTCTACATATCGATATGTCCGCTTTACAATGCGAATGGACGTATGTTATAACAGGTTGAAATCCTCGCGTCAAGATGAAATAACTTTCAGGATTACATGCTTTAAAATGACACAAAGTTTGGTCAGTCAAACTCTATGAGTGAGTCTATCTCCCGGGCGGGGTCGCTGGTGGCGGTCCTGCGGGCGTGTTTCTGCTGCAGTAGGCCTATCTGCACCTTCACGTCCAGGCAGATCATGCGCTCCTTGTGGATGTTCGTGCACACCTCAGAGTTCTCACACTGAAACACACCATAACAGGGGAAGTCATTCGACGAAAAATAACACCACGGGAAGTAACTCGACGAAAAATACAATACCAGAGAAGGTAACTTGATGACTAATACCATACCAGGGGAAGGTAACTCGATGACAAATACCATACACGATGGGGGCACACAAGATTTACAGAGTGCATAGCTGTGTGCATGACATGTCTATTGTTTGAGCATTATAATTATACGACCGTGATTTGTTGGAAAGTAAAATTATAGTGAAACCTGTAGTTAACCTCCATTTTTTCACACAGGCTACATCCCACCTTCTGGTAACACACCAGCCGCAGTTGTTTACCTCCAGTTTCTCACACAGGCTACAGCCCACCTAGTGGTTACCCCCCCCCCCGTTTTTTACCTCCAGTTTCTCGTTCTCCTTGATGAGCTGCTCCAGGATCTCCTGCAAATCTTCCTCGTCCTCGCTCTCATAGCTGCTGTCTGAAACACAACAACATGGTGAACAGCTCTCATAGCTGCTGTCTGAAACACAACATGAAGAACAGCTCTCATAGCTGCTGTCTGAAACACAACAACATGATGAACGGCTCGCTGCTGTCTGAAACACAACAACATGATTAACAGCTCTCCTAGCTGCTGTCTGAAACACAACAACATGATTAACTGCTCTCATAGTTGTTGTCTGAAACACAACAACATGATTAACAGCTCTCATAGCTGCTGTATGAAACACAACAACATGATTAACAGCTCTCCTAGCTGCTGTCTGAAACACAACAACATGATTAACAGCTCTCCTAGCTGCTGTCTGAAACACAACAACATGATGAAGAGCTCTCATAGCTGTTGTCTGAAACACAACAACATGATTAACAGCTCTCATAGCTGCTGTATGAAACACAACAACATGGTGAATAGCTCTCATAGCTGCTGTTTGAAACACAACAACATGATAAACAGCTCTCATAGCTGCTGTCTGAAACACAATAACATGATGACAGCAGCTCGCATAGCTACTGTCTGAAACACAATAACATGATGAACAGCTCTCATAGCTGCTGTCTAAAATACAACATGGTGAACAGCTCTGATAGCTGCTGTCTGAAACACAATAACATGGTAAACAGCTTTCCTAGCTGCTGTCTGAAACACAACAAAATGATTAACAGCTGTCATAGCTGCTGTCTGAAACACAACAACATGATGAACAGCTCTCATAGCTGCTGTCTGAAACACAACAACATGGCAAACAGTTCTTATAGCTGCTGTCTGAAACACAACAACATGGTGAACAGCTCTCATAGCTGCTTTCTGAAACACAATAACATGATGAACAGCTCTCATAGCTGCTGCTGAAACACAACA
The DNA here is from genome assembly GCF_020536995.1 of Dreissena polymorpha. Lineage (NCBI taxonomy): Eukaryota > Metazoa > Mollusca > Bivalvia > Myida > Dreissenidae > Dreissena > Dreissena polymorpha. The sequence goes on from NC_068364.1 coordinate 83,124,854, forward strand.
ACATGGTGAACAGCTCTCATAGCTGTTGTCTGAAACACAACAACATGATTAACAGCTCTCATAGCTGCTGTATGAAGCACAACAACATGATGAACAGCTCTCATAGTTGTTGTCTGAAACACAACAACATGATTAACAGCTCTCCTAGCTTCTGTCTGATACACAACAACAGGATGAACAGCTCTCATAGCTGCTGTCTGAAACACAACAACATGATGAACAGCTCTCATAACTGTTGTCTGAAACACAACAACATGATTAACAGCTCTCCTAGCTGCTATCTGATACACAACAACAGGATGAACAGCTCTCATAGCTGCTGTCTGAAACACAACAACATGATGAACAGCTCTCATAGCTGCTGTCTGAAACACAACAACATGATGAACAGCTCTCCTAGCTGCTGTCTGAAAAACAACAACATGATTAACTGCTCTCCTAACTGCTGTCTGAAACACAACAACATGATGAACAGCTCTCATAGCAGCTGTCTGAAACACAACAACATGATTAACAGCTCTCCTAGCTGCTGTCTGAAACACAACAACATGATTAACAGCTCTCCTAGCTGCTGTCTGAAACACAACAACATGATGAACAGCTCTCATAGCTGTTGTCTGAAACACAACAACATGATTAACAACTCTCATAGCTGCTGTATGAAACACAACAACATGGTGAATAGCTCTCATAGCTGCTGTCTGAAACACAACAACAGGATGAACAGCTCTCCTAGCTGCTGTCTGAAACACAACAACATGATGAACAGCTCTCATAGCTGCTGTCTGAAACACAACAACATGATGAACAGCTTTCCTAGCTGCTGTCTGAAAAACAACAGCATCATTAACTGCTCTCCTAACTGCTGTCTGAAATACAACATGGTGAACAGCTCTGATAGCTGCTGTCTGATACACAACAGCAGGATGAACAGCTCTCATAGCTGCTGTCTGAAACACAACAACATGGCGAACAGCGGACACAACACAATAGAAATAACATGGTGAACATTGGGCAGAATAAAATAGCTAAAACAACAACCATTAAACATACCAGAACTTGTAGCAATTTCCAACACCTCATGCTTATCATTGCTGGTAGAAACAAGACTACCATGGAAAATCTCAATAAAATGAACTTTACTAATGTGCTTAGTTTTAAACAACTGAAAAAAAATCATTATCATTCGTGGAAAATAAATGTTCGTAAATTGTATGGGTTGACAGATCTATGAATTTGAGATCCCAATGAATAATTATGACCAACCTTCAACTTTTTAAAGAACAAATTACCATTGGTTTGAAAAGCATTACATACCAACGCAATAAAAGCACACATCCGGCGTTTGTTTCAAAATCCAGATACATTCAGATACTACATGAAGGAGAGAACCAACATGTCTACCTGATGAGGAGCTGTTAGATATGACCATGCCTACCTGCTGAGGAGCTGTTAGATATGAACATGTCTACCTGATGAGGAGCTGTTAAATATGAACATGTCTACCTGATGAGGAGCTGTTAGATATGAACATGTCTACCTGATGAGGAGCTGTTAGATATGAACATGTCTACCTGATGAGGAGCTGTTAGATATGAACATGTCTACCTGATGAGGAGCTGTAGATATGAACATGTCTACCTGATGAGGAGCTGTTAGATATGAACATGTCTACCTGATGAGGAGCTGTTAGATATGAACATGTCTACCTGATGAGGAGCTGTTAGATATGAACACGTCTATCTGATGAGGAGCTGTTAGATATGAACATGTCTACTTGATGAGGAGCTGTTAGATATGAACACGTCTACCTGATGAGGAGCTGTTAGATATGAACACGTCTACCTGATGAGGAGCTGTTAGATATGAACACGTCTATCTGATGAGGAGCTGTTAGATATGAACATGTCTACTTGATGAGGAGCTGTTAGATATGAACACGTCTACCTGATGAGGAGCTGTTAGATATGAACACGTCTACCTGATGAGGAGCTGTTAGATATGAACACGTCTATCTGATGAGGAGCTGTTAGATATGAACACGTCTATCTGATGAGGAGCTGTTAGATATGAACATGTCTACCTGATGAGGAGCTGTTAGATATGAACATGTCTACTTGATGAGGAGCTGTTAGATATGAACACGTCTATCTGATGAGGAGCTGTTAGATATGAACACGTCTATCTGATGAGGAGCTGTTAGATATGAACATGTCTACCTGATGAGGAGGTGTTAGATATGAACACGTCTATCTGATGAGGAGCTGTTAGATATGAACACGTCTATCTGATGAGGAGCTGTTAGATATGAACATGTCTACCTGATGAGGAGGTGTTAGATATGAACATGTCTACCTGATGAGGAGCTGTTAGATATGACCCTGTCTACCTGATGAGGAGGTGTTAGATATGAACATGTCTACCTGATGAGGAGCTGTTAGATATGACCCTGTCTACCTGATGAGAAGCTGTTAGATATGAACATGTCTACCTGATGAGGAGCTGTTAGATATGACCCTGTCTACCTGATGAGGAGCTGTTAGATATGACCATGTCTACCTGATGAGAAGCTGTTAGATATGAACATGTCTACCTGATTAGGAGCTGTTAGATATGAACACGTCTACCTGATTAGGAGCTGTTAGATATGAACACGTCTACTTGATGAGGAGCTGTTAGATATGAACATGTCTACCTGATGAGGAGCTGTTAGATATGAACATGTCTACTTGATGAGAAGCTGTTAGATATGAACATGTCTACCTGATGAGGAGCTGTTAGATATGAACATGTCTACCTGATGAGGAGCTGTTAGATATGAACATGTCTACCTGATGAGGAGCTGTTAGATTTGAACATGTCTACCTGATGAGGAGCTGTTAGATATGAACATGTCTACCTGATGAGGAGCTGTTAGATATGAACATGTCTACCTGATGAGGAGCTGTTAGATATGAATATGCCTACCTGATGAGGTGCTGATGATTTCCTCGTCACTGTCCTGTCTCAGGTACTGTAGCTCATCTATCTCCTGCTGGAGCCTATCAGCCTCACAGCGCTCAGTTTCTATCTTCTTACGCAGCTCACTCTCTGAAATGTCGCACATGTTCATGTCTGTACATGTATATACTGCGTTACAATATATCAGTGTTTATCTTGTCACATATCTTTAAATCAGCCTGATGACCAGGTATACTAATTTCCCAAAAGATATTAGGCTAGTTGACCACGTGACCTCGAATATCTGTCAGTTGCTCTTCGTGAATGCGCATGCCTTTACTATTTTCTATTAATAAAATATACTTTTTCTATTAAAAATATACCAAGTACATGTTAAGTACACTTTAAGTACCTCAACTGGTTACCAGTTCACATGAGAGTAAATCAAATAATGTTATGTCATGTCTTCAAAATAAGAAATGGCCTTTTTCCAGATTACTTGAGTGAACACTTTGTTTCCCAAGATTCTATGCATAATTACAGCACTAGGCTTAGTAAAAAAGGTGGGTATTGTTTACCCAAGGTCAAATGTCATGTTTCCAAATCCTTTTCTTTTAACAGCATTAAACTCTGGAACTCTTTACCTGAGTCACTCAATGAGGTCACAGGTTAGAAGGTTGCCATTAAAAGTCATTTAATGAATTATATTTAATTTTTTATATATGTGTATCTTTTCACTTTTAATAAGCATATATTAACTTCGTCTTAGGTTTTTATTTTTAATAATTATTAGTACATACTTCATAACATACATTTTAACAATATATTTAATTTAGATAATTCATGATACCTCATATCATCAAATTACAACTGTCAAAATATCTATGTGTTGCAATTATTAATAACATTATCAATTGATCTTAGTTTCCAGCTCCTGTCATATTTTCTGAGCACTACTGTGATAATTAGTTTGATCTCTTTTGAATGGTGATATATATTTTTTATTTCATTTAATAATTATTTTACTATGAACATAGTTATGTTTAAGGTCAACATAGTTATGTTTAAGGTCTGCCTCTTTTTGTCATGCCACCAATAATAAGGACCACAATGGAAATAAGGGCTTGCTCTTTTTTGTGTTATCCTTGGTTTGGTGAGCATGTCATAGTTTATTGTACATGATATAGTTTTTAATAATTGCTTATTATTTTATTCTATGTCATGTTGTGAACTGTGTATATGCTTCCTATGCCGAAATAAATCTATCTATCTAAGTACTGTTTGTTTCAACATTATTATTTAAACAGCATAATTTCATTGAATTGATATCCCCCGCCAATATACTTCTGGACACAAAAATTTATAGACTGATGGACAACGCCAATGTGCATCATCCTCTTATCCATATATATACTAATACCAAGTTTCAATGAAATCCGCCAAAGCACTTCCAAGATATGGCTCCGGACACAAAAAAGGCATTTTTGAAGAACACAAAGGGCCATAACTCCGTTATTAACAAATGGTGTAAAATGCCATTTGGGGTGCATCATCCTCTTATCCATATATATACTCATACCAAGTTTCAATGAAATCCACCAAAGCACTTCAAAGATATGGCTCCGGACATAAAGTGCCGGACAGACGGACGGACGGACGGATGGACAACGCCAAAACAATATCCCTCCGCCTATGGTGGGTGATAATTAACTCGATTTCTGTGTTGTTTAACAAGATGAAAGCTAGCCTAAGCGCTTTGCATGACATGAGGTGACTAGGTCACAATGTTTTTGTATGCGCATGGTTTTTCCCATAAAACACAAAATACTCGAAAACTAGATATTTAAGAAACATTTCAACGAATGTTGTAAATGTGACAGGATAAATAGAAAAATAGGTTGGTGGCTCACCCGATAAAATCCCCCGACTTGCCAGATAACCATTCTCCATCCACGTCACCAACCTATTATTCTCTATCAAACCTTCATTATACATACTGTTTATGAGGCAAATCACAGTTCTTCCTCTTGACATGGTTAAACTAGCGAGCAGATCCTCTATGTATGTTATACCTATAGCCAGTAGTTCCTCCTCCTCCAGTTTCAGTGCATACTCCTCCTTACCTATAGCCAGTAGTTCCTCCTCTTCCAGTTTCAGTGCATACACCTCCTTACCTATAGCCAGTAGTTCCTCCTCTTCAAGTTTCAGTGCATACACCTCCTTACCTATAGCCAGTAGTTCCTCCTCTTCCAGTTTCAGTGCATACACCTCCTTACCTATAGCCAGTAGTTCCTCCTCCAGTTTCAGTGCATACTCCTCCCTACCTATAGCCAGTAGTTCCTCCTCCTCCAGTTTCAGTGTATACTCCTTCTTACCTATAGCCAGTAGTTCCTCATCCTCCAGTTTCAGTGCATACACCTCCTTACCTATAGCCAGTAGTTCCTCCTCCTCCAGTTTCAGTGTATACTCCTTCTTACCTATAGCCAGTAGTTCCTCCTCCTCCAGTTTCAGTGTATACTCCTTCTTACCTATAGCCAGTAGTTCCTCCTCCTCCAGTTTCAGTGATTACACCTCCTTACCTATAGCCAGTAGTTCCTCATCCTCCAGTTTCAGTGCATACTCCTCCTTACCTTTAGCCAGAAGTTCCTCCTCTTCCAGTTTCAGTGCATATACCTTCTTACCTATAGCCAGTAGTTCCTCCTCCTTTAGTTTCAGTGCATACTCCTCCAGTAGTTCCTCCTCCTCCAGTTTCAGTGCATACTCCTCCAGTAGTTCCTCCTCTTCCAGTTTCAGTGCATACTCCTCCTTACCGATAGCCAGTAGTTCCTCCTCTTCCAGTTTCAGTGCATACTCCTCCAGTAGTCCCTCCTCCTCCAGTTTCAGTGCATACTCCTCCTTACCTATAGCCAGTAGTTCCTCCTCCTCAAGTTTCAGTGTATACTCCTTCTTACCTATATCCAGTAGTTCCTCATCCTCTAGTTTCAGTGCATACTTCTCCAGTAGTTCCTCCTCCTCCAGTTTCAGTGTATACTCCTTCTTACCTATAGCCAGTAGTTCCTCCTCCTCCAGTTTCAGTGCATACTCCTCCTTACCTATAGCCAGTAGTTCCTCCTCCTCCAGTTTCAGTGCATACTCCCCTTTACCTATAGCCAGTAGTTCCTCCTCCAGTTTCAGTGTATACTCCTCCCTACCTATAGCCAGTAGTTCCTCCTCCAGTTTCAGTGCATACTCCTCCTTACCTATAGCCAGTAGTTCCTCCTCCTCCAGTTTCAGTGCATACTCCTCCTTACCTATAGCCAGTAGTTCCTCCTCCAGTTTCAATGCATACTCCTCCTAACCTATAGCAAGTAGTTCCTCCTCCTCCAGTTTCAGTGTATACTCCTCCCTACCTATAGCCAGTAGTTCCTCCTCCTCCAGTTTCAGTGCATACACCTTCTTACCTATAGCCAGTAGTTCCTCCTCCTCCAGTTTCAGTGCATACTCCTCCTTACCTAAAGCCAGTAGTTCCTCCTCCTCCAGTTTCAGTGCATACTCCTCCTTACCTATAGCCAGTAGTTCCTCCTCCAGTTTCAATGCATACTCCTCCTAACCTATAGCAAGTAGTTCCTCCTCCACCAGTTTCAGTGTATACTCCTCCCTACCTATAGCCAGTAGTTCCTCCTCCTCCAGTTTCAGTGCATACTCCTCCTTACCTATAGCCAGTAGTTCCTCCTCCTCCAGTTTCAGTGCATTCACCTCCTTACCTATAGCCAGTAGTTCCTCCTCCAGTTTCAGTGCATACTCCTCCCTACCTATAGCCAGTAGTTCCTCCTCCTCCAGTTTAAGTGCATACACCTCCTTACCTATAGCCAGTAGTTCCTCCTCCTCCAGTTTCAATGTATACTCCTTTTTACCTATAGCCAGTAGTTCATCCTCCTCCAGTTTCAGTGTATACTCCTTCTTACCTATATCCAGTAGTTCCTCATCCTTCAGTTTCAGTGCATACACCTCCTTACCTATAGCCAGTAGTTCCTCCTCTTCCAGTTTCAGTGCATACACCTACTTACCTATAGCCAGTAGTTCCTCCTCCTTTAGTTTCAGTGCATACTCCTCCAGTAGTTCCTCCTCCTCCAGTTTCAGTGCATACTCCTTCTTACCTATATCCAGTAGTTCCTCCTCCTCCAGTTTCAGTGCATACTCCTCCTTACCTATAGCCGGTAGTTCCTCCTCTTCCAGTTTCAGTGTATACTCCTCCCTACCTATAGCCAGTAGTTCCTCCTCCAGTTTCAGTGCATACTCCTCCAGTACCTCATACTCCTCCAGTACCTCATACTCCTCCTTACCTATAGCCAGTAGTTCCTCCTCCAGTTTCAGTGTATACTCCCCCTTACCTATAGCCAGTAGTTCCTCCTTCTCCAGTTTCAGTGCATACTTCTCCTTACCTATAGCCAGTAGTTCCTCATCCTCCAGTTTCAGTGCATACTCCTCCTTACCTATAGCCAGTAGTTCCTCCTCCTCCAGTTTCAGTGTATACTCCTCCTTACCTATTGTCAGTAGTTCCTCCTCCTCCAGTTTCAGTGCATACTCCTCCTTACCTATAGCCAGTAATTCCTCCTCCTCAAGTTTCAGTGCATACTCCTCTTCCAGAAGGACCTCCCACTCCTCCTCATCGTAGCTATCATCCTCCGATATCTCACTGATCTCCAACTCCAGGCCGGACTCTCCCTGAACGTCACTCGACGTGTTCTGATCTGTCTCTGAAATCAAAATTTACATGTAAGCAAGCAAACTGTAACAACTTTTGTTTCATGCCTTTTGTTTATTTTTTTTTCTTATAGAATAATAATTAGACATTACTTTTTTAAAATATATGGACGCCATTTGATGATGGCATTAATTTCTGGTCGATCACTTCAAAAATTTGGTGATGGACAAGCAAATTTGTTGTATTGATATCCCCCGGTCAATATAAATTTTGTGATAGAAAGATGGAATGACAGTCAGACAGTCTGACAGACGGATGACGCCAATTCTATATCCCTCCACCTTTGGATGGGGATAATGACACAGTTACAGTCAAGACACGCTTTATCATGCCCAAATGTGACTTTAACTTCAAAGCATTATTAGGGAATGGTGTCTTACACCTGATATGCTGTATCCATATGGTAAACACATCTGGTGTGTTATTTAAGATTCCTGATGAATTAACAGCAATTATTTGACCTTTTTTCTTGTGTCCTTGACCTTTAAGTGAAAAAATCGGGTCTTACGCGTCATCCCAAACAGTGAACATTACTGGCAAGTTCTTTATAAAAATGCACAAACAGTGATGAAATTACAGACAAGACAATCTATAATATGCACATGTACTACCATTGACCTTAAATGATGACCTTAACCTTTTGGCTAGGACAAGGGGAAGCCAAATGGTGAGTATCAACAACAGCATGCCTTCCTAGGCTGCCATCTGTTGAGGTACAGGTGTGGTGACATACCTCAATTGGCTGCAATCTGTTGGGATACAGGTGTTGTGACATACCTTAAGTGGCTTCATCTGTTGAGGTACAGGTGTGGCGACATACCTTAATTGGCTGCCTTCTGTTGAGGTACAGGTGTTGTGACATACCTTAAATGGCTGCCATCTGTTCAGGTACAGGTGTTGTGACATACCTTAATTGGCTGCCATCTGTTGAGATACAGGTGTTGTGACATACCTTAATTGGCTGCCTTCTGTTGAGGTACAGGTGTTGTGACATACCCTAATTGGCTGCCATCTGTTGAGGTACAGGTGTTGTGACATACCTTAATTGGCTTCATCTGTTGAGGTTCAGGTGTGGTGACATACCTTAATTGGCTGCCTTCTGTTGAGGTACAGGTGTTGACATAACTTCAGTTGCTGTCATCTGTTGAGGTACAGGTGTGGTGACATACCTTAATTGGCTGCCATCTGTTGAGGTACAGGTGTTGTGACATACCTTAATTGGCTGCCATCTGTTGAGGTACAGGTGTTGTGACATTCCTTAATTTGCTTCATCTGTTGAGGTACAGGTGTGGTGACATACCTTAATTTGCTGCCATCTGTTGAGGTACAGGTGTGGTGATATACCTTAATTGGCTGCCATCTGTTGAGGTACAGGTGTTGTGACATACCTAAATTGGCTGCCATCTGTTGAGGTACAGGTGTTGTGACATACCTTAATCGGCTGCCATCTGTTGAGGTACAGGTGTTGTGAGATACCTTAATTGGCTGCCATCTGTTGAGGTACAGGTGTTGATATACCTTAACTGGCTCCATCTGTCGAAGTACAGGTGTGGTAACATAACTTCAGTTGCTGTCATCTTTTGAGGTACAGGTGTTGTGACATACCTTAATTGGCTGCCATCTGTTGAGGTACAGGTGTGGTAACATAACTTCAGTGGCTGCCATCTGTTGAGGTACAGGTGTTGTGACATACCTTAATTTGCTGCCATCTGTTGAGGTACAGGTGTGGTGACATACCTTTAGTGGCTGCCATCTGTTGAGGTATATATGTGGTAACATAACTTTAGTGGCTGCCATGTGTTGAGGTAGAGGCGTTGTGACATACCGTAATTGGCTACCATCTGTTGAGGTACAGGTGTGGTAACATAACTTCAGTGGCTGCCATCTGTTGAGGTACATGTGTTGTGACATACCTTAATTGGCTGCCTTCTGTTGAGGTACAGGTGTTGTGACATACCTTAATTGGCTGCCATCTGTTGAGGTACAGCTGTTTAACATACCTTAATTGGCTGCCATCTGTTGAGGTACAGGTGTGGTGACATACCTTCAGTGGCTGCCATCAGTTGAGGTACAGGTGTGGTGACCTACCTTCAGTGGCTGTCATCAGCTGAGGTACAGGTGTGGTGACCTACCTTCAGTGGCTGCCATCAGTTGAGGTACAGGTGTGGTGACCTACCTTCAGTGGCTGCCATCAGTTGAGGTACAGGTGTGGTGACCTACCTTCAGTTGCTGCAATCAGTTGAGGTACAGGTGTGGCGACCTACCTTCAGTGGCTGCTATCAGTTGAGGTACAGGTGTAGAGACCTACCTTCAGTGACTGCCATCAGTTGAGGTACAGGTGTGGTGACATACCTTCAGTGACTGCCATCAGTTGAGGTACAGGTGTGGTGACCTACCTTCAGTGGCTGCCATCAGTTGAGGTACAGGTGTGGTGACCTACCTTCAGTGGCTGCCATCAGTTGAGGTACAGGTGTGGTGACCTACCTTCAGTGGCTGCCATCAGTTGAGGTACAGGTGTGGTGACCTACCTTCAGTGGCTGCCATCAGTTGAGGTACAGGTGTGGTGACATACCTTCAGTGACTGCCATCAGTTGAGGTACAGGTGTGGTGACCTACCTTCAGTGGCTGCCATCTGTTGAGGTACATGTGTTGTGACATACCTTAATTGGCTGCCTTCAGTTGAGGTACAGGTGTGGTGACATACCTTCAGTGGCTGCCATCAGTTGAGGTACAGGTGTGGTTACAGGGGGAGACTCAGGTGACTCTGTTGTGAAAGTGGGGCTGTCAGGGGTCTCCACAGGCACAGGGGTCTTCGTCTCCATAGCAACCCTCTCCTCTGGCCCTGCCTCAGTAGATATGATGGCCTCTGCCACACCCTCACACTGCTCATCTACTAGCTGTAAGGGGATTGTAAAAGGCACTCAATTTAAATGGTTTGTTTGTTTATTAGGAATCGTTTGCCATGTTCAGGAATACATGCATTTTATTAACTTTAAGGTTTCAGTTAACCCAGTTTTCCGGGATAAGCTGGTTTATAAGTACTATGCACACAAACTTAAATAGGTTTAGACAACTGCCCCACTTTAAATTGACGAAAGAGGAGAGCTGCAATAACATAAATTTCATGACCAAACACGACTTAAATAATGTGAGGTGGAACTCAAACCCACAATCCTCCGATTTTAAGTCTAACGCCCTACCAACTATGCTAAACAAGAGGGCCTGAAAGGCCCAAAGTTGCTCACCTGAGATTACAAGATATTATTGGGACAAATCTCCTGACCAAGTTTCATGAAGAACGGAAAATAAATGTGGCCTCTAGAGTGTTAACAAGGTTTTACTATAGCCATATAGGGAAAAATGCCCCGCCCCCTGGTGGCCATGTTTTTCAACCAACAAGCATCATTTTCGAACTCATCCAAGATATTATTTTGATGAATCTTCTGACCAAGTTTCATGAAGATCGGACAATAAATGTGGCCTCTAGAGAGTTAACAAGATTTTACAATAGCCATATATAGCCATAAGGAAAAATGCCCGGCCCCTTGGCATCAATGTTATTCAAGCAAACGTTACCATTTTCGAACTCATCCAAGATATCATTGAAACCAATCTTCTGACCAAATTTCATGAAGATTGGACTATTAATGTGGCCTCTAGAGTTTTAACAAGGCTTTACAATAGCCATATAAGGAAAAATGCCCAGCCCCCTGGCGGCCATGTTTTTCAACCAACCGGCATCATTTTCGAACTCGTCCAAGATATTATTGGGATGAATCTTCTGACCAAGTTTCATGAAGATCGAACAATAAATGTGGCCTGTAGAGAGTGAACAAGATTTTACTATCCCCATATATAGCCATATAAGAAATAATGCTCCGCCCCTTGGCAGCCATGTTTTTCAAGCAAACGTTACCATATTCGAACTCATCCAAGATATCATTGAAACCAATCTTCTGACCCAATTTCATGAAGATTGGACAATAAATGAGGCCTCTAGAGTGTAAACAAGGTTTTACTATAGCCATATAAGGAAAAATGCCCCGCCCCCTGGCAGCCATGTTATTCAACCAACCGGCATCATTTTCGAAATCTTCCAAGATATTATTGAGATGAATCTTCTGACCAAGTTTCATGAAGATGGGACAATAAATGTGGCCTCTAGAGAGTAAGCAAGATTTTACTATAGCCATTTATAGCCATATAAGGAAAAATTCCCCGCCCCTTGGCAGCCATGTTTTTCAAGCTAACTTTTCCATTTTCTAACTCATCCAAGATATCATTGAGACCAATCTTCTGACCAAATTTCATGAAGATCGGAAAATAAATTTTGCCTCTAGAGTGTTAACAAGGTTTTACTATAGCTATATAAGGAAAAATGCCCCGCCCCTTGGCAGCCATGTATTTCAAGCAAACGTTACCATTTTCGAACTCATCCAAGATATCATTGAGACCAATCTTCTGACCTAATTTCATGAAGATGTGGCCTCTAGAGAGTGAACAAGGCAAATGTTGATGTCGCACAACGCACAACGGACAACGTACGACTGACAAAAGGCAATCACAAAAGCTCACGATGAGCACGTTGTGCTCAGGTGAGCTAAATTATATATTTAATATTGAAAACAAACATTGTTGGAAAACAAAGAGCTCAGTACCTCATCCTGGGTATCTCCAGATTCACTGGTGACCTCCAGTGCTCCGAGGTCACGCTCCAGTATCTCCTCCAGGGATTGCTCAAACTCGTCTGACTCACTGCCAAGCTTGGGGAGGTCCTCACGTGACTGACCAAGCTGAAGGTAGGCAATAAAAATAACAATAACAATAAGAAGAATGAAACATAGGCAACTGATATAACCATGGGAACCAGATGCAACAGAGATCACCATGGGAACCAGAGGCAACAAAGATCACCATGGGAACCAGAGGACAACAGAGATCACCATGGCAACAAGAGGCAACACAGATCACAATGGCAACTAGAGGCAACATATATCACAATGACAACCAGAGGCAACAAAGATCATCATAGCAACCAGAGGCAACATAGATCATCATAGCAACCAGAGGCAACATAGATCATCATAGCAACCAGAGGAAACAGAGATCACTATGGTAACCAGAGACAACATTAATCACCATGGCAATTAAAGACAACATAGATCAACATGGATACCAGAGGCAACAGAGTCCACCATGCAAAATAGGAGCTAAACAAATTTACCATAGCAATCAGAGGCAACCGAGATCACCATGACAACCAAATGGCAACATAAATCACCATGGCAATCTGAGGCTAACATATATCACTGCTGTAACATAGATCACTATCACAAACATAGGACACAGAGATAACTGTGGCCACCAGATGTAACATAGATCACCATGGCAGAGACAACCATGGCTACCAGAGGTAACATAGATCACCATGGCAACAGAGACAACCATGGCTTCCAGAGGTTACATAGATCACCATGGCAACAGAGACAGCATGGCTACCAGAGGTTACATAGATCACCATGGCAACAGAGACAACCATGGCTACCAGAGGTAACATAGATCACCATGGCAACAGAGACAACCATGGCTACCAGAGGTAACATAGATCACCATGGCAACAGAGACAACCATGGCTACCAGAGGTAACATAGATCACCATGGCAACAGAGACAGCCATGGCTACCAGAGGTTACATAGATCAACATGGAAACAGAGACAACCATGGCTACCAGAGGTTACATAGATCAACATGGCAACCACAGGCAACAGAGATAACCATGGCTACCGGAAGTTACATAGATCAACATAGCAACCACAGGCAACAGAGATAACCATGGCCATCAGTGGGAGCAGAGATAACCATGGCAACCAGAGGTTACATAGATCAACATGGCAACCACAGGCAACAGAGATAACCATGGCCATCAAAGGGAACAGAGATAACCATGGCAACCAGAGATCACCAAGGCAACCACAAGTAACTGAGATAACCATGGCAACCAGTGAACAACATAGATCACCATGGCAAACAGAGGCATGAAGATGAGCTCAAGTGGAAAGAGGAACATAGGTCAGCGCAGATCTGAAATAAGGCTTAAGAAATAAATTAGGTAGGAATATTTGAAGATAAATGCAAACTGAAAGTTTCAGTGCTCTGGAACCCTATTGTAAGAGCAATTACCTCCGAGTCTGTGGCTGAGTCATCCTGCAGTAGAGCTTTCATGGCCAATGCTGACTTCACAGCCTCAGCTGACAATCCTCTCTCTTCTGATTCTCTACTTTCATCATCTGCAGCTGTCTGCACACACTCGTCCACTGTCTTCACAGACTCTGTTACCGTCTGTACAGTGTCATCAGTTGCAGCCACAGATTCAACATCTGTCACTTTCTGTCCAGAATCACTTTCTAACACAGTCTGTACAGACACACTTTCCTGTGACATTTTCCCAGTTTCCTTGATATTGTCTTTTGTTTCCTCTAATTTACTGACATGCTCAAGATTCTCTTCAACCTTGACCTCTTGATCTTCCAGCTCTCTCTGACCTTCCACTTTCTCATCCTCAGCATTTTCAGTCACTGCTACCTCTTCATAAACATTTATACTTCCATCAGACGTCATCTCAACTCCAACTTGTTCAACTCTAGAAATATCCGTTATTTCTGCAGACCTTTTCATGCTTTCTTCGCTCTTTGCTCGACTCTGATTAGCCAGTTTCTTGAGAGTCACCTTCTCTTGACTCCTGGATCGTGAAGCTCTGTTCTCGGTTTCACCCAGAGGTTCAGTCTCTGTCTCTAATTCCTGGCTGTCTTCATCTACCATGGGTGGCTGCGGTGCGTCTGGTGGTGGGGTACGTAACTCTAACTTCAATACCTGCATACAACAAAACTGGGTTTTATACTTGACAACCATTTATCAGAGGATGTTTTTAATGTAAGACTAAAATAATAATAGAGGTAACTAAATTAAACAAGAAACCGTCGGAGACGGGTGATGCTCCCTAAAGGTTTTTTATGTCACAATATTGCACTATATATTCAGATAAAAGGAAACATCTTGAGGGCACAGTAGTTGGGGGGACAATAATTTTTTTATAGGAAATTTCAAAGGGCCATAACTCTGTGAAAAATCATCCGACCAGAACTGCTGATAATAGGCACATCTCCTCTTGGTAGTGAAGCTTCCCATAAAGTTTCATTGAATTCCGGTCATACGTTGCTAAGAAATAGCCCAGACAAGAATTGCACTATATGTACGGTTAATGGAAAATTAAAAAAATTTCAAAGGGCCATAACTCTGTGAAAAATCATCCAAACAAAACCCGCTGATAATATGCACATCTCCTCTTGGTAGTGAAGCTTCCCATAAAGTTTCATTGAATTCCGGTCATTAGTTGCTGAGAAATAGCCGGGACAAAAATTGTGCACGGATGGACACACGGACGGACAGACGAAGCGGCGACTATATGCTCCCCCCAAATAAATTTGGGGGAGCATAAAAATGAAATGTCTGTCATGAAGCCTAAAAAATACAAGTAAAATACAATAAATGCTAAATGCTTGAACCAGAAAAATAAAGAGATTTACAGAGATGATATAACTATACAAGTCTAGCTCTGGGAAAAAGGGAATGTATGCATGAGTGTTAAGTGTCGTCACTGATTAGCCTGTGCAATATGGGATGACACTTGTCGCATTTATTGTATTTTTCGTTAATTTCTCCTTAGCAACAAGAAACCGTCGGAGACGGGTGATGCTCCCAAAAGTGTTTTTTTGTCACAATATTGCACTATATATTCAGATAAAAGGAAACGTCTTGAGGGGCATAACTTTGGACAAAATAATACGATGGATGGTTTAGCAACTTGAAAATTTCAAATGGCCATAACTCTCTAGATAAATCAACTTACCAGAACCCACAAACAACATGCGCATCTCCTCAAGGTAGTTAAGCTTCCCATAAAGCTTTATTGAATTCCAGTCAGTAGTTGGGGAGAAATAGCCCGGACAACACTACATGTATATGTACAGTTAATGGAAAATTTCAAAGGGCCATAAGTCTGTGAAAAATCATCAGACCATAACTTGCTGAAAATATGCACATGTCCTTTTGGTAGTGAAGCTTCCCATAAAAGTTCATTGAATTCCGGTCATTAGTTGCTGAGAAATAGCCCGGACAAGAATTGCACTATATGTACAGTTAAAGGAAAATTTCAAAGGGCCATAACTCTGTGAAAAATCATCTGACCAGAACCCGCTGATAATATGCACATGTCCTCTTGGTAGTGAAGTTTCTCATAAAGTTTAATTGAATTCCGGTCATTAGTTGCTGAGAAAAAGCCCGGACAAGAATTGCGCTATATGTACAGTAAATGGAAAATTTCAAAGGGCCATAACTCTGTGAACAAGAGCACCACCTTGCGGGTGCAGACCGCTCATCTATTTCCTTTTTAAAGGTGAAGGGACTCTCATTTTCAATCACAAAGGAGGGAGGGGTGAAGTGAAGAGGGGTGTATAGTGTGGGGGTGTGGACATTTATTACATTATCTTCCAAAAATGCGAAAAAAATGCAAAAATGCAAAAAAAAAAAGTTCGAGGGGGGGGGGGGATTCTTGGGTGCGATGGTTGGACGGTATTTCAAACATAAAATAATATAAATAAATATTTGTTTTTTAACTGTTTCAAAAAAAAATTGGGGGGTGGGGGGGTATAGTGTGAGGGTGTGGTGGTAATTTGTGAGATGATCTTAAAAAAAAAAAAAAAAAAAAAAAAAAAAATTAGGAGGGGGGGGGGGGGGATTCGGGTGGGGGGAGGGGGGGTGGGGGGGGATTCTTGGGTGCGATGGTTGGTCGGTATTTCAAACATAAAATAATAATAAAAAATATTTGTGTTTTTTAACCGTTTCAAAAAAAAAATTGGGGGGTGGGTGGGTTGGGGGGGGGGGTATAGTGTGAGGGTGTGGTGGTCATTTGTGAGATGATCTTAAAAAAAACAAGATGTGTTTGTGAAACACAATGTCCCCCAATATGATGTTTGACCTTGTAGAATGACCTTGACCTTGTGGAGGATGACCTTGACCTTTCACCACTCAAAATGTGCAGCTCCATGAGATACACATGCATGCCAAATATCAAGTTGCTATCTTCAATATTGCAAAAGTATTCATAAATTAAGCGATTTGGGCCACATATATTTGACCTCTGACCTTGAAGGATGACCTTGACCTTGACCTTTCACCACTCAAAATGTGCAGCTCCATGAGATGCACATGCATGCCAAATATCAAGTTGCTATCTTCAATATTGCAAAAGTATTTATAAAATATGCGATTTGGGCCACATATATTTGACCTCGACCTTGAAGGATGACCTTGACCTTGACCTTAAACTTCCACCACTCAAAATGTGCAGCTCCATGAGATACACATGCATGCCAAATATCAAGTTGCTATCTTCAATATAGCAAAATTTATTGCAAAATGTTAAAGTTGGCGCAAACAGACAGACCAACAGACCAACAGACAGGGCAAAAACAATATGTCCCCCACTACTATAGTGGGGGACATAAAAAAAAAAAATGGGGGGCGGGGGAGGGGTTCGGGGGGGGGGGAGGGCACGGGGGATGGTTTGGATGGAGTCTATTGTGGTATGTCAGGTAAGAGTAGTTTTGTCAAAGTATCAATCAAATCTAATCACAACTAAAGAAGTTATGGCAATTTTAGCAAAATTTGATAATTTGACCTTGAGAGTCAAGGTCATTCAAAGGTCAAGGTAAAATTCAACTTGCCAGGTACAGTAACCTCATGATAGCATGAAAGTATTTGAAGTTTGACAGCAATAGCCTTGATACTTAAGAAGTAAAGTGGATTGAAACACAAAATTTAACCATAAATTCAAAGTTACTTAGTCAAAAAAGGGCCATAATTCCGTAAAAATGACAACCAGAGTTATGCATATTGTCCTTTGACTGTACCCTTATGATAGTTTGCGAGTGTTCCATGTATGAAAGCAATATCTATGATACTTTAGGGGTAAAGTGGACCAAAACACAAAACTTAACCAAATTTTCAATTTTCTGAGTATAAAGGGCCCATAATTCCGTCCAAATGCCAGTCAGAGTTACATAACTTTGCCTGCACAGTCCCCTTATGATAGTTAATAAGTGTTGCAAGTATGAAAGCAATAGCTTTGATACTGTAGGAATAAAGTGGACCTAAACACAAAACTTAACCACATTTTCAATTTTCTAAGTATAAAAAGGGCACATAATTCTGTCAAAATGCCAGTCAGAGTTACATTACTTTGCCTGCACAGTCTCCTTATGATAGTTAGTAAGTGTTGCAAGTATGAAAGCAAAAGCTTTGATACTTAAGGAATAAAATGGACCTAAACACAAAACTTAACCAAAATTTTCAATTTTCTAAGTATAAAAAGGGCACATAATTCTGTCAAAATGCATGCCAGAGTTATCTAACTTTGCCTGCCCAGTCCCCTCATGATAGTAAGTAAGTGTACCAAGTTTGAATGCAATAGCATTGATACTTTCTGAGAAAAGTGGACCTAAACGCAAAACTTAACCAAAATTTTCAATTTTTTAAGTATAAAAAGGGCACATAATTCTGTCAAAATGCACGCCAGAGTTATCTAACTTTGCCTGCCCAGTCCCCTCATGATAGTAAGTAATGTACCAAGTTTAAATGCAATAGCATTGAAACTTTCTGAGAAAATTGGACCTAAATGCAAAACTTAACCGGACGCCGACACCGACGCCAAGGTGATGACAATAGCTCATATTTTTTTTTTCAAAAAATAGATGAGCTAAAAATCATCCGACCAGAACCTGCTGATAATACGCACATGTCCTCTTGGTAGTGAAGCTTCCCATTAAGTTTCATTGAATTCCGGTCATTAATTGCTGAGAAATAGCCCAGACAAAAATTGTGCACGGACAAACGCACGGACAGACGAAGCGGCGACTATATTGGGGAAGCATAAAAATCAAGTTATGGCGGTAAGTGACATCCCTGATTAAGCCTTGCGTATTACACAGGCTAATCTGGGACGACACTTCACGCATATTCATTACACTTTGTGTTCCCAGAGCGAGGGTAATGTCCTTTACAGAGCAAAATTGTCCAGCATGCATGATCTGTACCTCTCCCTCCGGCAGCTCCAGCGCTGCTGTCTCCTCATGCTCTTCATGTACCACGTTCCTCTTGCTGGTCTCGTCTCTGTCTCTCTTCCTCTTCTCCATCACCTCTGCGCCTTTCTTGGCCACCTTGATCTGAAACAAGCAGCATCACTAGCATATCATCTGAAACAAGCAGCATCACTAGCATATCATCTGAAACAAGCAGCATCACTAGCATATCATCTGAAACAAGCAGCATCACTAGCATATCATCTGAAACAAGCAGCATCACTAGCATATCATCTGAAACAAGCAGCATCACCAGCATATCATCTGAAACAAGCAGCATCACTAGCATATCATCTGAAACAAGCAGCATCACTAGCATATCATCTGAAACAAGCAGCATCACCAGCATATCATCTGAAACAAGCAGCATCACTGGCATATCATCTGAAACAAGCAGCATCACTAGCATATCATCTGAAACAAGCAGCATCACCAGCATATCATCTGAAACAAGCAGTATCGCTAGCATATCATCTGAAACAAGCAGCATCACTGGCATATCATCTGAAACAAGCAGCATCACAGGCATATCATCTGAAACAAGCAGCATCACTAGCATATCATCTGAAACAAGCAGCATCACCAGCATATCATCTGAAACAAGCAGCATCACTAGCATATCATCTGAAACAAGCAGTATCACTAGCATATCATCTGAAACAAGCAGCATCACTAGCATATCATCTGAAACAAGCAGCATCACTAGCATATCATCTGAAACAAGCAGTATCACTAGCATATCATCTGAAACAAGCAGCATCACTGGCATATCATCTGAAACAAGCAGCATCACTAGCATATCATCTGAAACAAGCAGCATCACTGGCATATCATCTGAAACAAGCAGCATCACTAGCATATCATCTGAAACAAGCAGCATCACTGGCATATCATCTGAAACAAGCAGCATCACCAGCATATCATCTGAAACAAGCAGCATCACCAGCATATCATCTGAAACAAGCAGCATCACTAGCATATCATCTGAAACAAGCAGCATCACTAGCATATCATCTGAAACAAGCAGCATCACTAGCATATCATCTGAAACAAGCAGCATCACTAGCATATCATCTGAAACAAGCAGCATCACCAGCATATCATCTGAAACAAGCAGCATCACTAGCATATCATCTGAAACAAGCAGCATCACCAGCATATCATCTGAAACAAGCAGCATCACTTGCATATCATCTGAAACAAGCAGCATCACTAGCATATCATCTGAAACAAGCAGCATCACTAGCATATCATCTGAAACAAGCAGCATCACTAGCATATCATCTGAAACAAGCAGCATCACTAGCATATCATCTGAAACAAGCAGCATCACTAGCATATCATCTGAAATAAGAAGTATCACTAGCATATCATCTGAAACAAGCAGCATCACTAGCATATCATCTGAAACAAGCAGCATCACTAGCATATCATCTGAAACAAGCAGCATCACTAGCATATCATCTGAAACAAGCACAGGCACTATGGTATCGTCTGATAAAAGCAGCATTACTAGGCAATCGTCTGAAACAAGCAATATCATGAGGAAAACATCTGAAACAATAAGCAGCGCTAGAGCTTATCTGAAACAAGAAAATTCGATGAAAATAATATCAACTGACAGGCCGACGGACGGACATGTCCAATTGTTGTATATCCCTCTGCGTTAGGCATGGGATAACAAGAGAGGCATGGGATAACAAGAGGGCCTTAAAGATCAAGGTAGCTAACCTGAGTCATGTACAAACTAATTTGTGAGGCTTGTGTAATAACTTTTATTTGTTACTCTGTATGACAGACACTCAATTAGGTCTTAGAATGTATTTCAACAAATTAAAGGTTGCACTTTACACATATTAAAATGAATAATTAACCCCTTCGGTGGGACCAATTGTGATTCCATTTTGTACCTTGCGTTTGAGCTGTGTACAGATACGCTGAACCTCCCAGATCTGCTCCTCCTTCTCCGTGCTGGCGGTGCCGGACGCGAGCTCGGCATGCAGCTGTGCCAGCAGGGACTCCTGCTTGTTGAGTTCCTCCTCCAGGGGGCCAGGCTGGTCGGGCAGCTCCAGGGACCAACGGGACGTGGCGGGCTTCAACGGGGGCACGTACCTGCATAAGGGAACAGCCATTCGCTACAGTGAAAGGACATTAGATGGCACAGCAAAAGACTAAAGTGAAGTGACATTAGATGGCACAGCAAAATACTTAAGTGAAGTGACATTAGATGGCACAGCAAAAGACTAAAGTGAAGTGACATTACATGGCACAGCAAAATACTAAAGTGAGATGACATAAGATGGCACAGCAAAATACTAAAAAGAGGTGACATTAGATAGAAAAGCCATACACTACAACGAAGTGACACATGTATTACCCTATGGGTTGCATAAATACAATTTGCTTTAAGAAAATATGCAAAAACTGAATTCAATATTCCGTTAACTTTAATAACTCCTAGCTTTCAGTATGATAATGATGTACATAACTTTGCATACTTCTTACTAAACAAACTTCAGGACAGCAGCTGCTAACACTGCCAACAGTAACAACATTAACAACATTTAAAGTGGTATCATCCGACCGAGATTCTTTTGAACCCGAAGTGGTGAACATCACTCTGAGTCAGCGTGAATTACATGACTTCTGAACATCTGAATACTATTTACTGTTCATGAAAATGGAGTCCCAAACTGTTGACCTTAAGATAGAAGTACTTTGCGTTTAAGCGTTGAACTGATACCTGGCACGAACAAGTAAAGGTTCTAACTTTTGACCTTAAGATAGAAGTAGTTTGCTTATGAGCTTTGAACTGTCTGATACCGGACACTAACAAATAAAGGCCCAAACTGTTGACCTTTAGATAGTTGTACTTTGCTTTTGAGCTTTGAACTGATACCTGGCACGAACAAATAATGGCCAAAACTGTTGACCTACTTTGCGTTTGAGCTTTGAACTGATACCTGGCACGAACAAATAATGGCCAAAACTGTTGACCTACTTTGCGTTTGAGCTTTGAACTGATTTCTGACACAAACAAATAATGGCCAAAACTGTTGACCTACTTTGCGTTTGAGCTTTGAACTGATACCTGGCACGAACAAATAATGGCCAAAACTGTTGACCTACTTTGTGTTTGAGCTTTGAACTGATTTCTGACACAAACAAATAATGGCCAAAACTGTTGACCTACTTTGCGTTTGAGCTTTGAACTGATTTCTGACACAATCAAATAATGGCCAAAACTGTTGACCTACTTTGCGTTTGAGCTTTGAACTGATTTCTGACACAAACAAATAATGGCCAAAACTGTTGACCTACTTTGCGTTTGAGCTTTGAACTGATTTCTGACACAAACAAATAATGGCCAAAACTGTTGACCTACTTTGCGTTTGAGCTTTAAATAGATACAAAACACGAACAAATAAAGGCTTAAACTTTTGACCTGCAGATAGAAGTACTTTGCGTTTAAGCTTTAAACAGATACCAGACATGAACAAATAAAGGCTTGAACTATTGACCTTGCAGTATAACCTTGACATTGGACCAGCATGACTGACTCATGCCTTTTACACATTGTCTTAAAGCACTTAACATTTTAACCAAGTTTCATGAAAACCCCTCAAGGGTGCATAGAGCAGAAGCAGAAACAAAGTATAACTGACAGACTGACGGGCAGAGGTACTGACAGACAGACAAAAGGCATTCCTTTTAATGACCCTACTCTTTAGTGGCAGTTAAAGACAGGTGAAATATACATAGGAAAAAAAAGAAAACATTTTACATATAATTTTATCAATTGCTCTATCTATGCTACATTCAATTCAACAGCATTCCAGCTGACATTTAATTGACATTAAAACAAATAATATTTTTGGATTTCATTGACAGTGCCTGTTGTTAACCAGAGACAATACTGTAGACCAAACTTTGAAATGAGGCTATAAGCATTTGCTGAGAAAACGCCCTGTTATCTTGAGGAAAGTCAATATTTATTTCAGTACAGATTAACTCAGAAGCAAAACATTTCGACAAAGCAGAAAACAAACACAAATTTCTTTCTGACAAATCTACCTGGCAGTCTACCTGACTAAGTCTACCTGACAAAGTCTGCCTGGCAAAGTCTACCTGGCAAAGTCTACCTGACAAAGTCTGTCTGACAAAGTCTACCTGACAAAGTCAGCCTGACAAAGTCTACCTGACAAAGTCTGCCTGACAAATTCTACCTGACAAAGTCTGCCTGGCAAAATCTACCTGGCAAAGTCTACCTGACAAAGTCTGCCTGACAAAAGTCTACCTAGCAAAGTCTACCTCACAAGTCTGGGTGACAAATTATACCTGACAAAGTCTGCCTGGCAAAGTCTACCTGACAAAGTCTTCCTGACAAAGTCTACCTGGCAAAGTCTGCATGGCAATGTCAACCTGACAAAGTCTGCCTGACAAAGTCTACCTGGCAAAGTTTACATGACAAAGTGTACCTGACAAAGCCTACATGGCAAAGTATACCTGGCAAAGTATACCTCACAAGTCTGGGTGACAAAGCATACCTGATAAAGTCTGTCTGGCAAAGTCTACCTGACAAAGTCTGCCTGACGAAGTCTACCTGGCAAAGTCTGCATGACAATGTCAACCTGACAAAGTCTGCCTGGCAAAGTCTACCTGGCAAAGTGTACCTGACAAAGTCTACATGACAAAATGTACCTGACAAAGTGTACCTAACAAAGTCTACCTGATGAATTCTATTTGACAAAGTCTACCTGACAAAGTCTGCCTGACACAGTCTACCTGGCAAAGTCTACCTACAAAGTCTGCCTGACAAAGTCTACCTGGCAGTCTACCTGACAAAGTCTGTCTGACAAAGTCTACATGACAAAGTCTGCCTGACAAAGTTTACCTGGCAAAGTCTGCTTGATGAATTCTATTTGACAAAGTCTACCTGACAAATTCTACCTGGCAAAGTCTAGCTGAAAAAGTCTGCCTGACAAAGTCTACCTGGCAAAGTCTACCTGACAAAGTTTACATGATAAAGTTTACCTGATGAATTCTTTATGACAAAGTGTACCTGACAAAGTGTGCCTGACACAGTCTACTTGACAAAGTGTGCCTGACCAAATGGGGGCCTGACAAAGTGTTCAAGACAAATCTACATGTATCTGAACAAGAGATGTGTTCATCAGAAACACAATGCCCCCTATTGCGCGCTGTTTTTTTTACCTTTGATCTTGAAGGATGACCTTGACCTTGAACTTCCACCACTCAAAATGTGCAGCTTCATGAGAACGCCGCTTTGATTTTGTTTGGTGATCTTTGACCTTGAAGGATGACCTTGACCTTGAACTTCCACCACTCAAAATGTGCAGCTTCGTGATAACACCGCTTTGAATTATTTTTTTTACCTTTGACCTTGAAGGATGACATGACCTTGAAGGATGACCATGACCTTGAACTTCCACCACTCAATGTGCAGCTTCATGAGAACGCCGCTTTGATTTTGTTTGGTGATCTTTGACCTTGAAGCATGACCTTGACCTTGAACTTCCACCACTCAAAATGTGCAGCTTCGTGATAACACCGCTTTGAATTATTTTTTTTACCTTTGACCTTGAAGGATGACATGACCTTGAAGGATGACCATGACCTTGAACTTCCACCACTCAAAATGTGCAAGTTCATGAGAACGCCGCTTTGAAAAAATTATTTATTTATTTTTTGACCTTTGACCTTGAAGGATGACCTTGACCTTGAAGAATAACCTTGACCTTGAACTTCCACCACTCAAAAATGTGCAGCTTCATGAGAACGCCACTTTGAAAATTTTTTAATATTTTTTTTATCTTTGACCTTGAAGGATGACCTTGACCTTGAACTTCCACCACTCAAAATGTGCAGCTTCATGAGCACGCAGCTTTGAATTTATTTATTTTTGACCTTTGACATGGAAGGATGACCTTGACCTTGAACTTCCACCACTCAAAATGTGCAGCTTCATGAGATACACATGCATGCCAAATATCAAGTTGCTATCTTCAATATTGACAAAGTTATGGCCAATGTTAAAGTTTTCGGACAGACAGACGCCATATATTTGACATTTGACCTTGAAGGATGACCTTGACCTTCACCTTTCACCACTCAAAATGTTCAGCTACATGAGATACACATGCATGCCAAATATCAAGTTGCTATCTTCAATAGTGAAAAAGTTATGGCCAATGTTAAAGTTTTTTCGGACGGACGGACAGACTGACATACACACATACTGACATACTGACATACACACATACTGACATGCTTACTGACGGACAGTTCAACTACTATATGCCACCATACCGGGGGAATATAAAGTCTGCCTGACAAAATATTCCTGACAAAGTCTACCTGACAAAGTGTGCCTTACAAAGTGTTCAAGACAAAATCTACCTGAACAAGCGATGTGTTTGTGAAACACTATGTCCCCATATATGACCTTTGACCTTAAAGGATGACCTTGACCTTTTACCACTCAAAATGTGCAGCTCCATGAGATACACATGCATGCCACATATCAAGTTGCTATCTTCAATATTGCAAAAGTTATGGCAAATGTTAAAGTTGGGGCAAACAAACAAACCAACAAACAAACCAACAGACAGGGCAAAAACAATATGTCCCCCACTATAGTGGTGGGGGACATAAAAAGTCTGCCTGAAAAAGTATGCAAAAGCTTACATAGCAGATGAAACTGTATGGAAACTGTATGGATATCAAATGAATGAATGATGCAGTACATGCATAATAAAGACAAATGAAGAAATAAGGGATAATTTAAGGATTCAACAAAATATTTCTATACTTCATTACGAATCATCACTAGAGTGTACCTTTTGATGGCTGTGTCAGTGAATAACTGACTGGTGTGCATGAAGAGGATGTTGAGGACTCGGTGGCTGATCTGCATGGTGGGACTCAGGACGATGGACACGTTCTGCAGGGTCATCTTGTTTTCCTTTTGCTGTAGTTAGAATGATCAACATGGTGCAAGACACAATTGGCAGTGTAACATGCAAATGTGTTGAATTTATATCCCGCGGAATGAACTACGTGATGTGTTTGTGGTACCTGTGATGTGTTTGTGACAGACGCTTAAATTCAGATTACATCATTTTAATGAATCAATTAACATTGAAAATGAAGGAAGCATTTGTTTCATGAATCAATTAACTTTGAACAGTGCGACAAAAGGATACATTTCTTGTTATCTATATACAATATAAAGGGCAATGACAATTATTTAAGAAAGTGTAGAGTTATGGTTCTTCTGCATGTCACTCCTCCTCAATTCAATCTATACACCCATGAAGTTCATGTTGTGTCACTCCTCCTCAATTCAATCTATACACCCATGAAGTTCATGTTGTGTCACTCCTCCTCAATTCAATCTATACACCCATGAAGTTCATGTTGTGTCACTCCTCCTCAATTCAATCTATACACCCATGAAGTTCATGTTGTGTCACTCCTCCTCAATTCAATCTATACACCCATGAAGTTCATGTTGTGTCACTCCTCCTCAATTCAATCTATACACCCATGAAGTTCATGTTGTGTCACTCCTCCTCAATTCAATCTATACACCCATGAAGTTCATGTTGTGTCACTCCTCCTCAATGCAATCTATACACCCATGAAGTTCATGTTGAAATGTTGTTAAGTATCTGAGATATAGCCCTGTAAAGTTTGTGAGGGACAGACAGACTAAAAACGTAAAAATTATATCCCTCCTACTTTGGAGGGGGATAACAATAGGGCAAAATATACTGCTAATGTTTATTAGCAAAGTTTCAAAAGATCTGATTTCATTAATTTCATTATAAGTGGTGTTGCAATATGTTTTAAAATCTAATCTAAAGTGTTCTTGCATAGAAAGCTCTAGATTTGTATAAACATTAAGAAATATAACAATTAGCCTCACTCTGGGAAGACAAACTTAATTATCCTTAATAGATGTGCCTTAATTATCCTCAAATATTACCTTGTGCAATTGGCACAGGCAAATCAGGACATACACTTTTTGCGTTTAAGGGTCACCGGAAAAAAATGCCAAATTGAAATATCGCAAATTTGAGTACTTTTCCTATTGAATTTACCTATTTAAGATAAAGTATGCGGTAAAATGCATTTTTGTAATCAGTTATTGATGGTATTTATATTAAATTTCCATTTCTTTTATAAATTGTTTTTATTAAAGTTGGCTCTCCCTAGGGATGGTTTCTTTTTCCATTGTATTTTTTCCGATGGGATTTTTTTCTCCTATTTTTTTAGATGGGAAATTTTTCCTGGGAATTCGGAATTTTCAAAAGCATCGTTTTGCATATTTAAGTATTTAAAGGTCATTTAAAGACTGCATAAACACTTCTTTAAAAAGGCAAACAATTCCAATACAATCATCAAAGAGAAGAGTAGACGGTAACATTCTACCCTCTCAATGACGTGTGTCATGTGCACAATCATCCTGGACAGCAGCAGACGGTTACATTCTGATAAAGGTTACACTACACCTACCCTCTCAATGACGTGAGTCATGTGTACAATCATCCAGGAGTGCAGCAGACGGTTACATTCTGATAGAGGTTACACTACACTTACTCTCTCAATGACGTGTGTCATGTGTACAATCATCCAGGGGTGCAGCAGACGGTTACATTCTGATAGAGGTTACACTACACCTACCCTCTCAATGACGTGTGTCATATGTACAATCATCCAGGACAGCAGCAGACAGTTACATTCTGATAGAGGTTACACTACACCTACCCTCTTAATGACGTGTGTCGTATGTACAATCATCCAGGAGTGCAGCAGACGGTTACATTCTGATAGAGGTTACACTACACCTACCCTCTCAATGACGTGTCTCATGCGTACAATCATCCTGGACAGCAGCAGACGGTTACATTCTGATAGAGGTTACACTACACCTACCCTCTCAATGACATGTGTCATGTGTACAATCATCCTGGAGAGCAGCAGACGGTTACATTCTGATAGAGGTTACACTACACCTACCCTCTCAATGACGTATGTCATGTGTACAATCATCCCGGAGAGCAGCAGACGGTTACATTCTGATAGAGGTTACACTACACCTATCTCTCAATGACGTGTGTCATGTGTACAATCATCCAGGACAGCAGCAGACGGTTACATTCTGATAGAGGTTACACTACACCTACCCTCTCAATGACGTGTGTCATGTGTACAATCATCAAAGACAGCGGCAGACGGTTACATTCTGATAGAGGTTACACTACACCTACCCTCTCAATGACGTGTGTCATGTGCACAATCATCCAGGACAGCAGCAGACGGTTACATTCTGATAGAGGTTACACTATACCTACCCTCTCAATGACGTGTGTCATGTGTACAATCATCCAGGACAGCAGCAGACGGTTACATTCTGGGAGCTCTCTGATTAGCTTTAAAAAGGCCTCCACACGGCGTCGCTCGTTGCGTATCGCTGAAAGAAACACAAAGTAATAGTTATATTATAGAAATCTTAGATTTTAATCTGGTTGTAACCATGTTACTATTGTGACTGACCTTGAACCAATGACCTCATGCAATACAGCACGTTACTGTTGTGACTGACCTTGAACCAATGACCTCATACAATACAGCTTGTTACTGTTGTGACTGACCTTGAACCAATGATCTCATGCAATACAGCATGTTACTGTTGTGACTGACCTTGAACCAATGACCTCATACAATACAGCTTGTTACTGTTGTGACTTACCTTGAACCAATGACCTCATACAATACAGCATGTTACTGTTGTGACTGTCCTTGAACCAATGACCTCATACAATACAGCTTGTTACTGTTGTGCCTGACCTTGAACCAATGACCTCATGCAATACAGCTTGTTACTGTTGTGACTGACCTTGAACCAATGACCTCATACAATACAGCTTGTTACTGTTGTGACTGACATTGAACCAATGACCTCATACAATACAGCATGGTACTGTTGTGACTGACCTTGAACCAATGACCTCACGCAATACAGCATGTTACTGTTTTAATAGATATTGAACCAATGACCTCATACAATACAGCTTGTTACTGTTGTGACTGACATTGAACCAATGACCTCATACAATACAGCATGGTACTGTTGTGACTGACCTTGAACCAATGACCTCATGCAATACAGCATGTTACTGTTGTGACTGACCTTGAACCAATGACCTCATACAATACAGCATGTTACTGTTGTGACTGACCTTGAACCAATGACCTCATACAATACAACATGTTACTGTTGTGACTGTCCTTGAACCAATGACCTCATACAATACAGCTTGTTACTGTTGTGACTGACCTTGAACCAATGACCTCATACAATACAGCTTGTTACTGTTGTGACTGACCTTGAACCAATGACCTCATACAATACAGCATGGTACTGTTGTGACTGTCCTTGAACCAATGACCTCATACAATACAGCTTGTTACTGTTGTGACTGTCCTTGAACCAATGACCTCATACAATACAGCATGTTACTATTGTGACTGTCCTTGAACCAATGACCTCATACAATACAGCATGGTACTGTTGTGACTGACCTTGAACCAATGACCTCATACAATACAGCATGTTACTATTGTGACTGTCCTTGAACCAATGACCTCACGCAATACAGCATGTTACTGTTTTAATAGATATTGAACCAATGACCCTATGCAAAACAGCATGTCATTGTTTTAATGGATATTGGACCAATCACCTCATGCAATGTGTTAATGGATATTGAACCAATGACCTCATGGAACAAGAAACCGTCGGGAGACGGGTGATGCTCCCCAAAGGTTTTTTGTCACAACATTGCACTATATATTCAGATAAAAGAAAACGTCTTGAGGGGCTTTACTTTAGACAAAATAATACGATGGATGTTTTAGCAACTAAAAAATTCAAAGGGCCATAACTCTCTACATAAATCATCTAACCAGAACCCACAAATAACATGCGCATCTCCTCAGTTAAGCTTCCCATAAAGCTTCATTGAATTCCAGTCAGTAGTTGTGGAGAAATAGCCAGGACAAGAATTGCACTATATGTACAGTTTATAGAAAATTTCAAAGGGCCATAACTCTGTGAAATATCATCCGACCATAACCAGCTGATAATATGCACATCTTCTGTTGGTAGTGAAGCTTCCCATAAAGTTTCATTGAATTCCCGTAATAAGTTGCTGAGAAATAGCCCAGACAAAAATTGCACTATATGTACAATGGAAAATTTCAAAGGGCCATAACTCTGTGAAAAATCATCCAAGAAGAACAGGCTGATAATATGCACATCTCCTATTGGTAGTGAAGCTTCCCATAAAGTTTCATTGAATTCCGGTCATTAGTTGCTGAGAAATAGCCCGGACAAGAATTGCACTATATGTACAGTTAATGTAAAATTTCAAAGGGCCATAACTCTGTGAAAAATCATCCGACCAGAATCGGCTGATAATATGCACATCTCCTTTTGGTGGTAAAGCTTCCTATAAAATTTCATTGCATTCCGGTCATTAGTTGCTGAGAAATAGCCCGGACAAGAATTACACTATATGTACAGTTAATGGAAAATTTCAAAGGGCCATAACTCTGTGAAAAATCATCCGACCAGAACCGGCTGATAATATGCACATGTCCTTTTGGTAGTGAAGCTTCCTATAAAGTTTCATTGAATTCCGGTCGTAAGTTGCTGAGAAATAGCCCAGACAAGAATTGCATTATATGTACAGTTAATGGAAAATTTCAAAGGGCCATAACTCTGTGAAAAATCATCCGACCAGAACCGGCTGATAATATGCACATGTCCTCTTGGTAGTGAAGCTTCCCATAAAGTTTCATTGAATTCTGGTCATTAGTTGCTGAGAAATAGCCCGGACAAAATTTGTTCGCGGACGGACAGATGGTCGCACACACGCACGGACAGACGAAGCGGCGACTATATGCTCCCCCCAAAATAAATTTTGGGGGAGCATAAAAAACAGCCATGTCATTGACTTAATGGATATTGAACCAATGACCTTATGTAAAACAGCATGTCATTGTTTTAATGGATATTGAACCAATTACCTTACGCAATAAGCATGTCATTGTTTTAATAGATATTGAACCAATGACCTCATGCAAAACAGCATGTCATTGATTTAATGGATATTGAACCAATGAGCTTTTGCACTTGACCTGTAGATCTGGTTTTGGTAAAGGTATGACCTAGATTTGAACTTGGCCAAGATATTGTCAAGATAAACATTTTTACCAAGTTTAATCAAGAATGAGTCATAAAAGTTGCCTCAACAGTGGTCAAAATAGTTTTCTAGTTTTGACCATGTGACCTAGTTTTGTAAGCATGTAACCCAGAGTTCCATCAAGATTTAGTTATAAATATGGCCTCAATAGTGGTTGCAATACCTTTTGTAAGATTTGACCATTTGACCTAGATATTTTATGCATGTGCCCCAGATTAGAAATCTGTCAAGATATTCTTAAGTCAAACATTCTGGCCAAGTTTCATTAAGCCTGGATGAAAAATATGGTTCAAAGTTGATGTTGCACTCGGCTATAGGGAGATCATAATAGCTTACTTGTGCACTAAGTGCTCTGCTGAGCTAAAAATAAACATAAGCGTTTATAAAGAAGAGATAAAACTATATGGGTATGGGTAAATTTCAAAGCTATCTGACGGCAGTAGCTCTTTTTTGTCAATTTAGCTTAAAGCATAAATTTTCCTACCAACAAATATTTATAAAAAAATGTGTCAGGCAAGAATTTAATGCATTCTTTTCTAACATAATCCTATTTTATTAAATATTGTATAAGCCATCTATATGCCGTTTTATACTGATATAATTTCAAGGGTAGCTTTATTCTGCACTATTTGTATTTTTATGTAAACAGTTCATGGAAATTTTGCAATGCAAGGATTCAAGGTAAAACAAGGGACAAAATTGTCACAAAACCAGGTTTTCATTGTGAAAAAAAATCTGATAAAGGGAGAAAACTCAAACTGAACTTTTGAAATAAACAAACAAAATAAACCCCCTTTGTAAGTTTTTTTTTTTTTTTAAATCTATTTTTAGTCGTGGCGACCTTGACATTGGAGATATTGACGTGATTCTTTCGTGCGACACACCGTCCCATGATGGTGAACAAATGTGCCAAATGATTTTAAAATCTCACAATGAATGACATAGTTATGGCCAGGACAAGCTCATTTATGGCCATTTTTGACCTTTGAACTCAAAGTGTGACCTTACCCTTGGAGATATCGACGTAATTATTTCGCGCGACACACCGTCCAATGATGGTGAACAAATGTGCCAAATGATTTTAAAATCTGACAATGAACGACATAGTTATGGCCCGGACAAGCTTGTTCCGCCCGCCCGCCAGCCAGCCAGCCCGCCCGCATTCGCCAATCTAATAACCAGTTTTTTCCTTCGGAAAACCTGGTTAAAAACTAAGTATCGGGAGACTTGAGGCCTCCTCAAACTTGGGTATCAGTACATACTAGAGGCCTCCTAAAACTTGGGTATCAGTATATACTAGAGGCCTCCTCAAACTTGGGTATCAGTATGTACTTGAGGCCTCCTCAAACTTGGGTATCTGTACATACTAGAGGCCTCCTAAAACTTGGGTATCAGTATATACTAGAGGCCTCCTCAAACTTGGGTATCAGTATATACTAGAGGCCTCCTCAAACTTGGGTATCAGTATGTACTTGAGGCCTCCGCAAACTTGGGTATCAGTGCTTACTTGAGGCCTCCTAAAACTTGGGTATCAGTACATACTAGAGGCCTCCTCAAACTTGGGTATCAGTATGTACTTGAGGCCTCCTCAAACCTCAGTATCAGTGCTTTCTTGAGGCCTCCTCAAACTTAGGTATCAGTACTTACTAGAGGCCTCCTCAAACTTAGGTATCAGAACGTACTTGAGGCCTCCTCAAACTTGGGTATCAGTACGTACTAGAGGCCTCCTCAAACTTGGGTATCAGTACGTACTTGAGGCCTCCTAAAACTTGGGTATCAGTACATACTAGAGGCCTCCTCAAACTTGGGTCTCAGTATGTACTTGAGGCCTCCACAAAAACCTCGGTATCAGTACTTTCTTGAGGCCTTCTCAAACATAGGTATCAGTACTTACTAGAGGCCTCCTCAAACTTAGGTATCAGTACGTACTTGAGGCCTCCTCAAACTTAGGTATCAGTACGTACTAGAGGACATCTCAAACTTGGGTATCAGTACGTACTTGAAGCCTCCTCAAACTTGGGTATCAGTGTGTGGGTAAGGACAGGCTCTGGCAGCTCTCTCAGGAACTGTTTGAGGACCCCGGCCACAATGTTGGGTTCATGTTCCTCCAAGTACACCTGAAGTCAACATCAACATGGAAATATTGAAGTCACAGCAATATTGAAACATTAAAGTCAACAGCAATATTGAAACATTGAAGTGAACTGCAACATTGAAACATTGAAGTGAATAGCAACATTGAAACATTAAAATACACTAAAATTAAAACATTGAAGTCAGCAGCACAATTGAAACATTGAAGTCAACAGCAAAATTGACACATTAAAGTCAACAGCTAAATTAAAACATTGAAGTCAAAAGCAACATTGAAGTCAACAGCAACATTTAAACATCGAAGTCAACATCAACATTGAAGACAACATCAACATTGAAACATTCAAGTCAACAGCAACATTGAAACTTTGAAGTCAACATCAACATTGAACCATTGAAGTCAACAGCAACATTGACATATTGAAGTCAACATCAACATTGAAACATTCAAGTTAACAGCAACATTGAAACATTTAAGTCAACATCAACATTGAAAAATTGAAGTCAACATCAACATGGAAATATTGAAGTCAACAGCAATATTGAAATCAATAGCAACATTGAAACATTGAAGTAAACAGCAACATTGAAACATTGAAGCCAACAGAAACATTGAAACAGTGCTATTGGAACCTATCACCTTTGCTCTGGAAAAATGGGCCTAAATGCATGTGTTTGAACAATGTTGTCTCAAATAAGCCTGTGCAGTCTGCACAAGCTAATCTGGGACGACATTTTCCGTCTAAACTGGATTTTAGATCAGATACAAAAATTGGTAGTCTCTTCCCTGATTAGCCTGTGTGGACTGCACAGGCTAATTTGGCACAAAACTTTTCCCCATTTTCCTAGAGCCATTCTCCTATCTATATATGCTTGATTGCTCTCTATAGTCTGATTCTCCTATCTATGTATGCTTGATTGCTCTCTATAGTCTGATTCTCCTATCTATATATGCATACATGCCATACGTCCCGATCTCGGCGGGACAGTCCCGCTTTTGGGCCCTCTGTCCCGGCGTCCCGATATGAGACGATTTGTCCCGACATTCGTTAAAAAAAGGATGTAAGGTCTATAGGTTCCCAATTAAATGCGCTATTCAAGCTCTGTTTCGCTTACACTTACCACCGCTAATCCCTTTATTGCCCCCAATTAACAATCCGATTTTACTCGTGTATACCAGTGTTGCTTATGACACCTTATCAGCGATTTATCGGCTAATTATTGATTTTATCAGGCATTCACGTCATGGTGGTCTTCAAGATAGTGGTCGCTTATTGCTATCGATAGTTGTATTATAATGAAATAAATGTTGAAAATGTGTTTGTTTTTGTCTTTTTTGAAACGGTTTACAAAACACTTGTTTTGTAAAATTAAATCTACGTCATTAATGAGTCTTTTACATTCAATGTTTAGTTCCAAAATAGCGGGATAATCCGAATGTGCAATATACCAAAATCGCAACAAACAGTTCAATAAGTGATACCCATCCGGTCTAGTGTAATTGGGCGTAATTGTAATAAAACAACGAGGTGCTATGCATGCCAGTTTGACCCTACTCCAATTAAGCTAAAAACAACGAGGTGCTATGCATGACAGTTTGACCCTACTCCAATTAAGCCGCGACAATTGACAAGTAACAAACTGCGCATGGATACATGCTTAAAAAACATCGCAACAAACAGTAAAAGTGTAAAAGTAACTGTTCGGTAGATAGTTTACTGTAACCCGTACTTTCAGTGTACTGGATAGCCTCCCCTGCGTTAATGTTTGCCATTGAAGTAATATAATGAGTACTGTTGTCGTAATGTTCCAGATTTTGTACTCTAAAAAGATGAATATTATTTTCGTTGTTTGCTATTGTCTTATTTAATAAAACTGTTATTGTTATGTTTTAGATTTCATGCTTCATATCAGATGTTTTATGTCTTGAATAAAAGTATCAAGAGTTTTTGTTAGTACTAGATCTATACTGACTACAGTTAAGGTGGAATGATAGATCGTTTTAGGTGTCCTGCTTTTTGGTCAAATGTCCCGACAATTTTTTATAGAATGTCCCGCTTTGGACTTAAAAAATTATGGCATGTATGATATATGCCTGATTGCTCTCTATAGTCTGATTCTCCTATCTATATATGCTTGATTGCTCTCTATAGTCTGATTCTCCTATCTATATATGCTTGATTGCTCTCTACAGTCTGATTCTCCTATCTATATATGCTTGATTGCTCTCTATAGTCTAATTCTCCTATCTATGTATGCTTGATTGCTCTCTATAGTCTGATTTCTGACAACAACCAGTGTTTGGGGTCTTTGGGATTTACATGTTAACAATAATTAGAGGAAATCTTTTGGATTCGGTATGGCAACACAATGTCTTGAAACAGAAATATAATTTATGACTGCTTTCGCTAATGAAGATTTTCAATTTCTATTGCTAAAACTTATCGTTTTCACATTAAAAGAAAGTACAGGTTCTTTGCATTTCATGATTTATTTTTTTACATTAAAGAAGTACTCAAGTACATTGACACATTTAAAGTATTCAAGCCCAGTGATATATACAAGTATTCAAACATAGTAACATATCTACATATTCAAGCACAGTGACAGAAATAAGGCTTTATTTCATTGATATTTGCCTGAATTTTACTTCAAATCAGACATTCCACATCAGTTAATTGTACATGGCTATTATACCCGTTAAATGAAGAAAATATAGTTTGTTCTGAACTTTAATTAAAATGTAATTGTGTTATTATTGCAAACATACATGCACTGTAAACAGCACCCTATGTGTTCTACCCAGTGCAACATTTCAGTGTTGGTTATTTACCTCCTGTCCTCGGTTGTAAAGATCCTTCAAATGCTGTACCTTGGACTTCACTCCAGATATCCGGTATATACCTTCACAGTGAAGACCTGAAATAGTATCTGAATGATAAACATGGTTTATATTGGACCTCACTCCAGATATCTGGTATATACCTTCACAGTGAAGACCTGAAATAGTATCTGAATCATAAACATATTTTATATTGGACCTCACTCCAGATGTGTTATATATACCGTCGGGGTGGAATCATGCATTTGTATCCCATTATTACTATCAAGTAAGTGGTTGATTCATACGGAATATAACGCTAGTCAATTGATCAATGTGTTTGTATCAGTCAAGTGGCTTGTGTGATGATGTATCTCACAAGAGGCTGAGCCTCGAGTGTGATACGAAATAGCGCAAGCCACGAAACTGATACAAACACTTGTAACAAGTGCCTTGCATAATATGCCTTTTATTTTATCATACCACCGCATTGATATCTGTCTGATATAACGTTGCCTGATATATTTTTTTATATTATGGTCAACAGGAAGTTCTTATATCAGTCAATGTTTGGAGTTACGTGGGATTTGCAATAAAGTCGACAATTTCTATCAACATGAATCAGATTCAGCAAAACAAACAATTTGATACCGAGAACGTACATATTTTAATTTAGTTTAAAGTCATAAATCACAAAAACGTTTATTTTTTTAAATCACAACAGCCCGCACTACAGAAGTTAAATGACGTCATCAATTGGACAATACATCTTAAATATCGATATAATCATTGCACTCGCAAGTGTTGCACAGGAAGTCATGACAAATTATACCTGTATGCTAATCCTCAACTATTTAAACAAACGATTTGACACGCTTATGTCAATATTCAAACCATCATCAAAATGTCAATTTTAATACACATTTCCAAAATGGCGTCTCCAAACTATTCAGTGAAGTGTGTTCTTCAATTAAATTTGTCCATGCAGTCCATTCCTGATCTCCAATTCAAGACGTTTCTAATTAAAGAGGGTTTACTCCTCCCATTCGTAGTGCAAACAACTTTTTATCTTTATACGATGTATAAAATACGCTATTATTCGTGTCGTCTTTTCGAACGCCGTTGCTAGTGTATGTTAATGTGTAAAAGCCGGATAAGCAAAATCAGCGGGGATCCGTACATTTTAAATAAAAAAAAATGGATTGTTTTGCAGATGTTTATGAAAATGTGGTATGATAAACAGAAAAACAGGTTACTGTCCCATCGTTTTGTAATATATCAGACTCTGCACGAATAAAATAACGGCATAGCAAGCCTCGCCGTTATATTATTCTAAGCCTCGCCTGATATATTACAAAACGATGGGACAGTTACCTGTTATTCTCTATATATACAACTTCAAATCATTTAAGTTAAACAAGAGCACGGTGCCACGCTGGGCTACGGGTGCAGTTTTGAATAAATGAAAGCTTGTCAGATTTTTTCTTATATTTTTTTTTTAGAGGTCACAGTGACCTTGACCTTTGACCTAGTAACCCCAAAATGGGTGTGGCGTGTAGAACTCATCAAGGTGCATCTACATATGACGTTTCAAAGTTGTAGGTGGAAGCACTTGGATTTTAGAGCCAATGTTAAGGTTTTAGCACGACGCGGACGGCGGACACAGACGGCAGACAGCACGACGAGCTGGCTATGACAATACCTCGGGTATTCTCCGAAAACGCCGAGCTAAAAAATGAGTTCATGCGTTTAAAATTAACCAAGAATGCTCTTATAATTTTCTGCATTCAAAGTGACGTCATTAAACATAGTCTGGCTAGTATGGTATATTACAGAACTGGAAAACTAGTGAGTAGCATAATACGGGAATTATTTCTGTGCAGTTGTATTTTACCGATTAATACAACTTATATTTTTTGGGAGCATAAAGCAGGTATATAATAAAAGCTAATACTTATACCCCCTCCCCGCCCCTCTACACACACTTTAACAAGTATATCATACTTTCTCCAAGCAACAAGCCATATTAGACAAAATAGCAGCCTATCATACATGTACAAGTATTGTTCACCTTTCTTTATACAGCAAAGAATTGCAAGGTGTACTATTGATCAATTGCTGTTTGTATTGCAAGGTGTACTATTGATCAATGGCTGTTTGTATTGCAAGGTGTACTATTGATCAATGGCTGTTTGTATGTTTGCAAGGTGTACTATTGATCAATTGCTGTTTGTATGTTTTTAAAAATGGTAAAATCAATAATTACACATTTAAGAATTAAAAAAAAAATTATCACATATTTATAAATGAGCACTAAAATGTTCATGCCAAATAATAGAAAATGAAATAATAAAATTACAATGAAATGAAATAATTTTCTTACATGTACTTGAAAGAGCTTGGTGCAAACAGAATATACCTTTTCCGTCTCAAAGTAAAGTTATGTTAATTCCTTGAAAACAATTTTGTTTGCAAGAAATGCACTTAATTTATTCCCATCCAACATGTATATGAAAGAGCTGGGTACTCATAGAATATCTTATGTTACGGATGCTTGGTTCAAACACACACAACTGGTTTTTCAGAGCATGAATTTATCTTGAACACTAAAATTTGTGAATTTTTTATTATGGAAAAAATTGAGGACTTTGCCTCAGCCATTTTCCGATGAGTTCGTGTTAAAAGTTGCGGATTGGTAAACCCAAGAAATGAATGACAATACATTACTTATAAATAATAATGATTTTACAGTACTCCAGAGGCTTTGCAAGCTATTACATGTACAGACACTCTACAATTGTAAATTATCATAGTGTAATTATGGTACCAATGCCATGTTTTTGTGTGTGTATTTTGGTCTGTAAAATGTCCATTACAAAATGCATTTAGGGTTGAGGCATTACTGTTGCCAGGTTACCGTGTTCCTCTATGTAGTCAATGCACTCCCTGAAGAGTGCAGGCAGCTGTACCCCGTCATGACTCTTGCACCGGTCTATGGCCACCATGAGTGGTACCCCAAACACTGGCTTCTCTATCACCTCCGGGACTGAATAGTGGACAAGGGAAACATGCGAGCCGAGCTCTGGGAAACCAGGTCTTAATGCATGTGCGTAAAGTGTTGGATCAGAAAAGGCGGTGCAGTACACCTGGCTTACAGGCACAAAACAGTATGCTTGTATTAAATTATTTGTTTAAAGGAAGTTGCATTTATAAATAAAGAGCTGCGCCATGAGCGCATGATACGCCCGTCGTTCGCCAATGAAGTAGTAAGGTAATAAATAACCCTTTGAATCATTTTTTTACTTCAGTTTATTTGTATTTGAATACATGGTTTATTTTATAAGTACATGAGCATGGAGCGCCGTCTCCTTGACATTCAACAAAGTCCCATAACTCTGGAACAACAATTCAGAATTCCGTCAAAAACGAAAGGGGATCAGGGTTTATCAATATTAAGATTGTGTTGAAATTTGAAAAAAATCCATCGAAGGATATTTGAGCTACAGTAGGACATTCAATGAAATCACGAAATTTTGACGAACAAAGTCCCATAACTCTGGAACGACAATTCAGAATTCCGTCAAAAACGAAAGGGGATCAGGGTTTATCAATATTAAGATTGTGTTGAAATTTGAAAAAAATCCATCGAAGGATATTTGAGCTACAGTAGGACATTCAATGAAATCACGAAATTTTGACGAACAAAGTCCCATAACTCTGGAACGACAATTCAGAATTCCGTCAAAAACGAAAGGGGATCAGGGTTTATCAATATTAAGATTGTGTTGAAAT
Organism: Dreissena polymorpha; assembly: GCF_020536995.1. Taxonomy (NCBI): domain Eukaryota; kingdom Metazoa; phylum Mollusca; class Bivalvia; order Myida; family Dreissenidae; genus Dreissena; species Dreissena polymorpha. The sequence goes on from NC_068364.1 coordinate 83,164,737, forward strand.
TTGAAAAAAATCCATCGAAGGATATTTGAGCTACAGTAGGACATTCAATGAAATCACGAAATTTTGACGAACAAAGTCCCATAACTCTGGAACGACAATTCAGAATTCCGTCAAAAACGAAAGGGGATCAGGGTTTATCAATATTAAGATTGTGTTAAAATTTGAAGAAAATCTGTCAAAGGATATTTGACTTAGCGTACGACATTAACAGACGGACGGACGGACGGACGGACGGACGGACAGACGGACGCGGGGTATACCATAATACGTCCCGTCATAGACGGGCGTATAAAAAATCCAGTGAAGACAGACAGTGTGTTAACTAGCCTTACTGCACAGGCTAATCTGGGACGACACTTTATGGACATGCTTTAAGTCCACATTTTCCAGAGCGCTGTTCATATTTTGATTCAATCTGAGGACAGTGTTGAAAGTTAATTCTACCATAAAATTGGTTTAAATTGGGATTAAAAGTGTGCTCAAAATTCATACAAATAGTATTGCATGAACGTGTGAAATATTACATAATGTTAAAAAAAAATGTTTCTGTTGAGAAGTGGCAGTTAATTATAATTGTCCACAAATAAAATCTGTGGATGGTAAGTATATCAGATGCATTATGCATAACTTTACATTGAAACTGAACAATATTAAAATGTAATACAAAAATGTCTGCTTTATGAATACTTATTAAAACCCTTTGTTTTACTTCCATACTAAAACCTTTTGTGTTACTTCCAAACTGAAACCACGTGTGTTACTTCCAAAATGAAACCCTTTGTGTTACTTCCATACTAAAACCCTTCATTTTACTTCCAAACTGAAACCATGTGCGCTACTTCCATACTAAAACTTTTTTTGTTACTTCCATACTAAAACCCTTTTTGTAACGTCCATACCAAAACCCTTTTTGTTACTTCCACACTGAAACCCTTTTTGTTACTTCCATACAAAACCCTTTTTGTTACTTCCATACTAAAACCCTTGTTGTAATCTCCATACTGAATAACCCTACATGCAAAGTGACATCATCTAGATAATTTTTTGTAGTAAAATGACCCTGACAAATTATGACACTCCCAAAAATATATAAGGGATTTCCAATGCAAATCTTAAACTAAAAATGTGTTGAATACACTGATGAATACCACTCCAGTAAAAAAAATGTGAATCATGCAGGAGACAACTTAACATCAGTGCCATACTGTCACAATCAGCAACCTTCTCTGAGAGACAACATAACATCAGTGCCATACTGTCACTATCAGCAACCTTCTCTGAGAGACAACATAACATCAGTGCCATACTGTCACTATCAGCAACCTTCTCTGAGAGACAACTTAACATCAGTGCCATACTGTCACTATCAGCAACCTTCTCTGAGAGACAACTTAACATCAGTGCCATACTGTCACTATCAGCAACCTTCTCTGAGAGACAACATAACATCAGTGCCATACTGTCACAATCAGCAACCTTCTCTGAGAGACAACTTAACATCAGTGCCATACTGTCACTATCAGCAACCTTCTCTGAGAGACAACATAACATCAGTGCCATACTGTCACTATCAGCAACCTTCTCTGAGAGACAACATAACATCAGTGCCATACTGTCACTATCAGCAACCTTCTCTGAGAGACAACATAACATCAGTGCCATACTGTCACTATCAGCAACCTTCTCTGAAATCTGAATTGCACTGCATTGGCTAATCTGGGATGACACGTTATGCACATGCATTAAGCCCAGTTTTCCTATAATGAGGCTAGCTATCCTGAATGTGCAATAATATTTGTGAACATGCCAAATTACGTTGACGGATTTACAGGGTTTTGGAAGCTTACACTTAAGTAAAAGTGCTGACATTAATATACCTCCAAAACAATCATGCACATCAGCATTCAAAGTCAACAAATGTATGTTGCAGACTGAATTCAGTTTATATTGAATTTGTTTGTTGCTATTAGAACTGGTGTCTTTAACACAGGTTAACACTTAAAAAAAAAAGAAGTTTGTATGATTAAGGCACTTCTGTACTCATATTTCACACTATTTACCCCTATTGGAATTTCATCATGAACATTGCACACTTTTTTTACCCCTTTAGGAATTTCACCACTTATATTTCACACTTTTCACCCCTTTGATCACTTCAGCCCTCACACTTCTTTTTACCCATTTAATTCCCCTTATTATTTTACCTTAGCAAATAAGTTGAAATTTACCCAAATATTCCAAGCAAATGCTCAATGAATATCACTTAATGTATGTGAACATCTCTGATAATAACTGTTTTAATGTAGCAGAATACAATCAAAACGTGGCAAATTAATCCACTGCACCACTAGTGTAATTTATCTGGAAGCTAAAAAATGGTTTCCAACTGGAATATATTTCCATCAATTTTATACAACATCTGCAAGTTGTTTCATGTGTACAATTTTTTTCTTTGGAAGTGAATACATGCATACTCCAATTAAAAAACATAACAAAAAGCCAAACAGCAAAAAACTAACCTGCAGGGACATCATGCTTTGGGTTTTTCTTGCCTTTAATTTTATGTTTCTTTTCACCCTTTCTTTTCTCTTTCTCCTCCTTTTTGCCCTCTTTCTCTTTCTCCTCCTTTTTGCCCTCTTTGTCTTTGTCCTCCTGAGCAAGAAAGAAAGACTCTTAGTATTGACTTCATACAAAATGACATGATTTTGGTAAATCTTGCAAAATTAAATTATTGTTTAATACTTATTGTTGGCTGTTTGCAGTGTTGTATACATTACCTGTGCCTTTGACAACCTAAACACAACAATTCCTGTTCTGAAGTAATTCATTTTCTCAAAGATTCTTGCTTTAAATTACATTCACTTAAGTATCACAAACTTTAAAAACATCAAAAATTATCAGCCCTCAGGCTGCTGAATATATGCCATGCAGAGGTTGCTGGTGGCGTAAGACAAAAGTCCCTTAATACAACATCAAAACAGAGTGAAAATAATCTGGTGAATTCAAAGTGGTGGCATAAGACAAAGGTCGCTTAATTTAAGTGGTCGGATCCACAAGATTGATTGGAGGTGTTTTTTTAATTTAGAGAAAGTTTTGTCCTATTTAGTAACCTTTGACCTTTCACCACTCAAAATGTGCAGCTCCATGAGACGCACATGCATGCCTAATATCAAGTTGCTATCTTCAATATTGCAAAAGTTATGACCAAGGTTAAAGTTTTGGGACAGGCAGACACATACAATGACAGACAGGCCAAAAACAATATACCCCTGATCATTCGATCAGAGGGCATAAAAACTCGCTATTTAATGCACTGTGATGCTGTATACTCACTGCACTGTGTCCTTTCACCTTGGAGATGATGTCCTTCCTGGATCCAAACCTGAACGCCTTGCCTTTCTTCATCTTAAATGGTGACCTGCAACACATACATACATAGCATACTAGTGGTATCATAGTTAGCTAATCTACACACCGTTACAAATGGTACTATATTAAACTAATCTACATACTATTGGTATCATATTTAACTAATCAACATACTAATGGTGTCATATTTAACTAATCAACATACTAATGGTGTCATATTTAACTAATCAACATACTAATGGTGTCATATTTAACTAATCAACATACTAATGGTGTCATATTTAACTAATCAACATACTAATGGTGTCATATTTAACTAATCAACATACTTGTTCTACTGGTGGCTTATGTATAAATATATGTAGATTAGTTAACTATGACACCATTAGTATGTAGATTTGTTACATTGGACCACCATTAGGATGTTGATTAGTTAAATATGACACCATTGGTATAAAGTACTACTGGTGGCATATGTACATACTAATGGTACAATATCAAACTGATCTATCTACTAGCAGAACCATATTTAACTAATCTACACACACATGATAAAATATTTAACAACAGGTTAATAAGGGACATAAACAGATGCCTGAATTCTTTTCCAGATATAAATATGTGATATTCTGATACTATTCTGGTTTACCGCATAGATTGGCAATATGGGCCAAACTGGCAGTCATATTCATATATTGTTTTAGCAAAGTTCATTAGTAAACAATAAGTAATAATAACTATATCTGGAACAAGAGTGCTTTTACCAAAAAACTGGTAACATTTTAGCAACATTACAATATGCAACATAAGCTGAATACTAATACAGGGTCATACCAATATTCATACTTACCAATACAGGGTCATTCCAATATTCATACTAACCAAAACAGGGTCATACCAATATTCATACTAACCAATACAGGGTCATACCAATATTCATACTAACCAATACAGGGTCATACCAATATTCATACTAACCAAAACAGGGTCATACCAATATTCATACTAACCAATACAGGGTCATACCAATATTCATAACAGTGTCATACCAATATTCAGACTAACCAATACACGGTCATACCAATATTCACACTAACCAATACAGGGTCATACCAATATTCATACTAACCAAAACAGGGTCATACCAATATTCATACTAACCAATACAGGGTCATACCAATATTCATAATAACCAATACAGGGTCATACCAATATTCATACTTACCAATACAGGGTCATACCAATATTCATACTAACCAACACAGGGTCATACCAATATTCATAACAGTGTAATACCAATATTCAGACTAACCAATACACGGTCATACCAATATTCACACTAACCAATACTGGGTCATACCAATATTCATACTAACCAATACACGGTCATACCAATATTCATACTAACCAATACAGGGTCATACCGATATTCATACTAACTAATACAGGGTCATATCAACATTCATACTTACCAATACAGGGTCATACCTATAGTCATACTAACCAACACAGGGTCATACCAATATTCATACTAAATGCCAATACAGGGTCATACCAATATTCATACTACCGGTAAATGCACACAAAAACCACCAAACTTCACATGTATATGACAACAATTTTTCGATAATCTCATTCAGCTTAGTGTCAAATCAAACAAGGACAGGCTGCGTTGACAGAAGAATACAAAATTAAGTGTTTCAGTGTTTTATATAATAGTAAAAACAAGACTATTGCCAAGCAATGATGTCCCCTACCAGTGAAACTCCACTATTTTCAGATTTTTTTATATACCGTATATTTGTTGCCATAGCAACAAGAATTCTTGAAGTAGGAACAAAATAAAATGACGTGCGTTAGTCCCCTCTGGTTTCACCGATACGGGACAATTCAATGTGTTTGGAAAATATGGAAAAACTAAATCCTGAGTGATTTATTGTATTTTAATGTACAGAACATAGTGGCACTAAATCAAATTATTTGGATGCAGTCTTTGTCACAAATTGTAAAGTTGTACTTTTCAAAGAAACGTATGGACACTGTAAAGATTATTTCTGAGGTGAATTAGTTTCTTTGTTGGCAGATAAAGAAAGTCAATTCCCAATCAATGACCCAGTTTTTGACCCAGAAAGGCCTATGTTTTAACTTGGCCTTCAGATCATCTCCATAAAACTTCTGACCAAGTTTGCAAACTTGGTCAGAAGTTTTATGGAGATGATCTTGGTGAAGATCGGATTGAAACTACTTGAATTAGAGAGTGGACACCATGCTGAATGTTAAAAAACGCACTGAGTGACCCCGTGACCTAGTTTTAGGCCTGGAATGGCCCATTTTCAAACTTGTCCTAGAGATCATTTAGATAAAACTTGTGACCAAGTATGGTGAGGATCGGATGAAAACTACTTGAATTAGAGAGCGGACAACATGTTGAGGTTTAAAACGCACTAAGATACTCCGCGACCTAGTTTTTGACCCGGCATGACCCATATTCAAACTTGATCTAGACATCATCTAGATACAACTTCTGACCAAGTTTGGTGAAGATTGGATGAAAACTACTTGAATTAGAGAGCGGACAACATTGTGATGTTTAAAATGCACTAAGAGACCCCGTGACCTTGTTTTTGACCCTGCATGACCCATATTCAAACTTGCCCTAGACATTATCAAAATACAACTTCTGACAAAGTGTGGTGAAGATTGGATAGAAACTACTTGAATTAGAGAGCTGACAACATGGTGAGGTTTAAAACACACGAAGAGATCCCGTGACCTAGTTTTTGACCCAGCATGGCCCATGTTCTAACTTGACCTACACATCATCTAGTTACAACTTCTGACCAAGTGTGGTGTAGATCGGATTTAAACTTCTTGAATAACAGAGAGGACACCATGCTGAATGTTAAAAAACGCACTTAGTGACCCAGTGACCTAGTTTTTGACTCGGCAAGACCCATGTTCGAACTTGGCCTTAAGATCATCTAGATACAACTTCTGACTAAGTTTGGTGAAGATCGGATGAAAACTACTTGAATTAGAGAGCGGACAACAGGCTGAATGTTTAAAACGCACTAAGTGACCCCGTGACCTAGTTTTTGACCTGGCAAGGCCCATGTTTGAACTTGGCCTAGACATCATGTAGATACAACTTCTTACCAAGTTTGGTGAAGATCGGATGAAAACTACTTGAATTAGAGAGCGGACACTTAATACGGACCGACAGACAGACTGACCTACCGACCGACAGACAAGTTCAGTCCTATATACCCACTTACACTTCGTTTGTGGGGGTATAAAAATACATAATTTGAACTATGTGATACAATAAATAGAACATAGGTTAAGTGTCTGTGTGCACTTATTTTGATTAAACTTGTTACAGAAAGGCTTAAACAGTTATGCAATGCTTTCTTAAATCAACTCTCAGAGAAATTCAAGCACACAGTGCAACATGTACTAAACTTATAATCTCTATATCCTGTATACATTCAATTTGCATTTTATTTGCAACTTAGACCCACTGAGACAAAGTCTTTGAATTTTTACGATGTTTCTTCATACTTTTTTGGAGGGGACATAATTCAGTTATTGTTTTAAAAATGCTTTTTTTCACAAATAAAATCAGTCTGTTTTGGCAAAACGCTTTTTCCTAATCATTCTATTACTTGGTAAGCAGCTCATCTACTGTGTTAAAACACTCTTATTCAATTACAGTGAATTCCATAAATCAAGCCATGATAAATAACCATTTATCACCTATTATTAAAAGTTCCTAATACATAATTATATATCTACAAGCTTACTAAATGAACAAAGTGTACCTTTATCAAAGAAAGTACAAGTGAATCTCCTTATAACATAAATCTCTGAACATGTTTATCAACCAGATTTGAATAACAAGAGGGACATCATGGCCCTGAAACGCTAACCTGTTTTCACGGTACACCAGCTGTTAAAGACTTGACACAGTGATATATGGACTCCACTTTACCCAAACTTACACATGGCCTTGGTATTGTCAAGACTCGATACAGTGATATATCCACTTTACCCAGACTTACACATGGCCTTGGTATTGTCAAGACTTGACACAGTGATATATCCACTTTACCCAGACTTACACATGGCCTTGGTATTGTCAAGACTCAACACAGTGATATATCCACTTTACCAAGACTTACACATGGCCTTGGTATTGTCAAGACTCGACACAGTGATATATCCACTTTACCCAGACTTAGACATGGCCTTGGTATTGTCAAGACTTGACACAGTGATATATGGACTCCACTTTACCCAGACTTACACATGGCCTTGGTATTGTCAAGATAAACATTTCTGACCAAGTTTAATCAGAATTCAGTCAAAAAGATGGTAGCTAGAGCGGATACATTTGAAAGGTTTTTGTATGATTTGACATCATTTTTGGAGACATCTGAACCTGATTCTTACTCAACATAGATATCGTCCAGATACACATTTTGACCCAGTTTCATCAAGCTTGGATGAAACATGTGGCCTCTAGAGTTGAAATGACCTAAAAGTATGTCAGACAACACACAACGAACACTGGACATAGAGTGACAACAACAGCACACCATCTGAGTGACAACAACAGCACACCATCTGAGTGACAACAACAGCACACCATCTGTGTGACAACAACAGCACACCATCTGAGTGACAACAACAGCACACCATCTGAGTGACAACAACAGAACACCATCTGAGTGACAACAACAGAACACCATCTGAGTGACAACAACAGCACACCATCTGAGTGACAACAACAGCACACCATCTGAGTGACAACAACAGCACACCATCTGAGTGACAACAACAGCACACCATCTGAGTGACAACAACAGAACACCTCTGAGTGACAACATCAGCACACCATCTGAGTGATAACAACAGCACACCTCTGAGTGACAACAACAGCACACCATCTGAGTGACATCAACAGCACACTATCTGAGTGACAACAACAGCACACCATCTGAGTGACAACAACAGCACACCATCTGAGTGACAACAACAGCACACCATCTGAGTGACATCAACAGCACACCATCTGAGTGACAACAACAGCACACCTTTGAGTGACAACAACAGCACACTATCTGAGTGACAACAACAGCACACCTCTGAGTGACAACAACAGCACACCATCTGTGTGACAACAACAGCACACCATCTGAGTGACAACACCAGCACACCATCTGAGTGACAACAACAGCACACCATCTGAGTGACATCAACAGCACACCATCGGAGTGACATCAACAGCACACCATCTGAGTGACAACAACAGCACACCTTTGAGTGACAACAACAGTACACCATCTGAGTGACAACAACAGCACACCATCTGAGTGACAACAACAGCACACCATCTGAGTGAGAACAACAGCACACCATCTGAGTGACAACAACAGCACACCATCTGAGTGACAACAACAGCACACCATCTGAGTGACAACAACAGCACACCTCTGAGTGACAACAACAGCACACCATCTGTGAGACAACAACAGCACACCATCTGAGTGACAACAACAGCACACCATCTGTGTGACAACAACAGCACAACATCAGCACTTTGTGATCAGGCGAGCTCATAATCATCAATCAATGTCAACTTTAAAAACCTGCTACACTGAAGTGGACATTTATCAACCCGATGATCATATCAGCTTAATCCTTGTTACAGACACAGTATTATAATATATATATATAGATATAGTACAGACCTAAGAGCTTCACTGTTTCCTGTTTGATCTATGTATGTATGTGAAGTACTGGTAGCGCGGATGGTATTGGGGAACATAAGAGCCTCATTCTGCGAAAACAGGGCTTAATGCACGTGCACACATTTTCATTTCTGATGAGCCTCTGCAGTCTGCACAGGCTAATCAGGGACAAAACTTTCTGACTGGGATATCGCTAAGGAGATACTTTTTTCAAATAAAATAATACCATAATTGAAAGTGTGCTCACTGATAAGCCTTTGCAGACTGCACAGGATAATCTGGGACGACTCTTTACGCACATGCATTAAGCTACTTCTTTCTAAGAACCTCATAAGTGTTTTAAAGATCAATGCCAACATCTGCATAGCAAACATGCTGTTTGCAGTGTCAAAACTATTTACAGCTAGGTATTGATCATTTTACGTTACAGGATTTTGCAATATGTTGTACATAAAGCAAGTGTCATATCAAATAATGTCACAGGTTCATTTTGCTCATCTAACAAAATACAATTATACTTAACCAACCAGATTTTGATATTTAATAGTATTGTTTATGTAAATGTGTTTTAATGGATGTGCTTTTGTTTATACATTATCAAATGTATACATGCATTGTGCATTAAAAAGTAATTGCTTCATTTCCTGCATTTCCTGGACATTAATACCGCCACAACAACCCTTGGCCACAACAACCTTTGACCACTTCAACCCTTGGCCACTAGAACCCTTGGCCACAACAACCCTTGGCCACTACAACCCTTGGCCACTACAACCCTTAGCCACAACAACCCTTGGCCACTACAACCCTTGGCCACTACAACCCTTGGCCACAACAACCCTTGGTCACTACAACCCTTGGCCACTACAACCCTTGGCCACAACAGCCCTTGGCCACTACAACCCTTGGCCACTACAACCCTTGGCCACAACAACCCTTGGCCACTACAACCCTTGGCCACAACAGCCCTTGGCCACGACAACCCTTAGCCACTACAACCCTTGGCCACTACAACCCTTGGCCACTACAACCCTTGGCCACTACAACCCTTGGCCACAACAGACCTTGGCCACTACAACCCTTGGCCACAACAGCCCTTGACCACGACAACCCTTGGCTATATTGCGGGTAAATTATCTGATAACAGGTATTTCCTGTGATAGTTCTATGACCTAAAGTCATAAAAACTGAAAACAACAATCATGCGTCAGTCATTTCGAGTCGCAATTATCGGCTGCATTCATAACGACAAAGCATGTGCACCTGACGAAGTCAATAAATCTTTATCGCTGATAAGATGTTGTTATAAGAAGGCAATAGTAATGATTGTCTATTCAGGAAAAATGTACACTGAATTGCAACTTTTATAACAAACTAAATATTTTAACAAGATTTTGGCTTCTTTTTCTTTGAATTAGAAAGAAACGGTTTAACTGTACTGTCTGTTTATGACAGCGAATATGCTTTTATAATTGTTCGAACGTGACGTCAATGACACGCGACAATCATTATTTAAAAGTTCAAATAAATGAAATACAAACTGAAGGATTTACTGAATGAATGTACTATCGGTTTAAACAGCAAATCCGCTTTTTAGACTTGTTACGAATGAACTAGATGCATGAGTAAATAATGATACTAGCATTGATAGTCATTGATGTAGTTTAACAATATGAAATTAAACCATTTTAGAAAATATTATTCTGTATTATTCAATGTAAGTTAATTATATTAAAATGCATAGTAATCGGCAATGAACTTTTGTTTCACACTGTATGCAAATGACTGGATGATGTAACAACGTAGCAATACTACCAACTGACCAACCATCTAAAAATTGTGGGCAGAAAACAACGGTCACCTGTGGACAATGGTCACTTTGGTCATTTCCCTTGACTGACCGCTGTTCTCAGGTTTGACTGTAGATACAAATATCTCCAAAAAACAATGTGGTTCAAATAAAAGTAGGATAAAGTGATTGAAGAACAGAAAATGAAAGTGCATATCATAATATAATTGTCATAAGCATTGGATAAAAGTTTTCATTGAGGAAAGCTTGTTGTTAATTATTTTGTATAATGACCCCTATTAAATTTTAAATAGCATCATCAATATAATCTACACTTTCAGATTAAAGCAATATTTTGATTACTTGAAAAGTGAGCATCATTTAATTATGTTTATTTTAGTTTATTTATTTATTTCTGGCTCAATTTTATTTATCAACTTTGAGATTTAGTATGGACACCATCATGTTCAGTTGAAGTCGCCCGATTGGATTCTTTCCTGATATGACAAATTGGCCTGTTGCAGATATGATCATGTTGGCCTGGTAGATATGATCAAGTAGGCCTGGTGAATATGAATAGCAGTTTGGAGGTGACCTCAATGTGTTCGTATTTATAGTAACGATATGACATACACTGAAGGTGCTTACTTGTTGTCCTCTGCCAGGACAGGTTCCTCATCGGAGGCATTAGCATCAAACATCACATATCCCTTGCCCTTGTCCTTCTTGCCATCCTTCTTTTTGCCCGCCTCCTTGCCCGACAGACCTGGAAGAGACATGACAGACATAGGAAAAAATGGGACAGAAATAGAGGAGACATGACAGAGTTGGGAAAACGTGGGACAGAAATAGAGATGACATGACAGACTGGGGAAAATATGGGACTGGAATGGTGAAGACATGACAGACTTGGGTAAACATGGGACAGAAATGGAGGGAACATAATAGACTTGGGAAAATATGGGACAGAAATGAAGTTGACAAAACAGACTTGGGTAAACATAGGGACAGAAATGGGAGTAGACAAGATAAACTTGGGTAAACATGGGACATGAATAGAGGAGACATGACAAACTTGGAAAACATGGGACAGGAATAGAGGAAACATGACAAACTTGGGAAAACATGGGACAGAAATGGAGGGAACATAATAGACTTGGGAAAACATTAGACAGGGATGGAGTAGACAAGACAAACTTGGGAAAACATGGGACAGGAATAGAGGAGACATGACAAACTTGGGAAAACATGTGACAGAAATGGAGGGAACATAATAGACTTGGGAAAACATAGGGACAGGAATGAAGTAGACAAAACAGACTTGGGCAAACATGGGACAGAAATGGAGGAGACATGACAGACTTGGGAAAACATGGGACAGAAATGGACTACACTTGACAAACATGGGAAAACATCGGACAGGAAAGTGTCACTGATATCACAACAGTGAGCAAATGTCTATTTTAATTTTAAACCTATTCATTTCAGATTGATTGCATCAAAGTCCCAGGGCTTATTGATGTTGCACTTTTGAGTCTACACTACACCCTCACATCTCTATTGTGTACAACTAGAAGTTGATGTTATTCAAGACCTTCTGAACTCTGCTAGTCAGTATCAATCCCTGGCCGTCCGGAGTTGTCATGTTGACACCATAAACTTACAACTGCACCATTGTTGCCTTGTTATTTGAGAAGCAATTAAGTAGTGATAAAAATGTCTATGATGTGGTTTAATTTTAAACAAATTATAAATAAGAAAAGCAGAAGAAAAGGCAAAATAGAGTTAAGTTTGAATGGACATGATCAAAGTTAGCAATACTTTAACAAATGTACTTGTTTACAAAGTTTAATCGAAAAAAAGTGTTAAACATATTGGTTGTTTATCTATATAAAATAAACTAGCATTTAAAAATAATTTCATGAAATCATGCAGATCTTTACATGTCTGTATTGGGGCAAAATATGTGCCTTGCAATAGGCCCATGTCAACAATCAGGGACATATCATGTCAACTGTAATGCTATGTCAGCCTGTCAACAATCAGGGCCACATCATGTCAACTGTAATGCTACGTCAGCAGTTCAGACTAGTGCTCACTTCCAAGTGATTTCCCCAGCTTACCCTGAAAGTTTTTCTCAGTGTCACTCATTGCCTGGACTGGTCAGGTGGCTGGTGCTGCTCACATGGACAGACAGAACCAGACAGGAAAGGGTCACAGCCCTGAAGGGACCACAATCTGGGAATGAAAAATACATCAGACAAAAAAATCAGTGAAAGAAATAACTGACTGAACAGATTTATTAGTCTTAACCCTTTCCACTCAAACACAAAAGTGAAAATGGTGATGTGCAAACTGCATAAAACCACAAAAGCCTGCGCGTAACTTGCAGTCTCTTCAGGTTTTATGCTGCATAAAACCAGAAAAGCCTGCGCGTAACTTGCAGTCTCTTCAGGTTTTATGCTGTTTGCTGCTCATCAGTATCTAAGGGTTGGAACTGAAACCTTTAAAACTTGGATCAAGTAAGAAAAGTCTTTAATTAAATTTAACTTTCTAAGTGACGTCAAATGCATGAAAACACGTATCTGAGGGACGTCAAATGCATGAAAACACGTATCTGAGTGGTAAAGGGTTAAAGCACCATTCAAATGTCGTAAGATGATCTATAAACTTGTGTTTGTTAATAATGATATGAAAGCCTTTTATAAAGGATTAAATATTTACAGTAATGTATAATGAGCACTGGATGAAGAATGAAACTGGTTTTAATCTCACATAAAAATATTTCCAATCTTGTGTATCATGTAATTTATCTCCTATCAAATATTCCAAACCTTGTGCTGGATGTAGTAGACCTCATAGAAAAATATAGCAAATCTTATGTAGGATGTGGTAAAATCATATCAAACAAGGGACAAAATTGTCACAAAACAAGAATTTCAATAAAAAAAAAGTCTGATAAAGAGAGAATAATTCAAAATGTGCATTGTTACCCCCCTTTTTTCAAATAAAATCTATTTTTACTCGTGGCGACCTGATTGCAATTTGCAAAAAAAAATCTGATAAAGAGACACAACTCAAAAAGTGCATTGTTACTGATTGTTCATCATAGTTACCCTCTTGTTTCAAAATTAATCTATTTTTAGTCATGGCAACCTTGACCTTGGAGGTATCGACATAATTCAACGCACCGTCCCATGATGGTGAACAAATGTGCCAAATAATTTTAAAATCTGACAATTTATGACATAGTTATGGCCCGGACAAGCTCATTTATGGCCATTTTTGACCTTTGAACTCAAAGTATGACCTTTACCTTGGAGATACCAACGTAATTCTTTCGCGCAACACACCATCCAATGATGGTGAACAAATGTGCCAAATGATTTTAAAATCTGACAATGAACGACATAGTTATGGCCCGGACAAGCTTGTTGCGCCCGCCCGCCCGCATTCGCCTATCTAATAACCAGTTTTTTCTTTCGGAAAACTTGGTTAAATATTTCCAATCTTGTGCAAGATGCTGTAAATCCCATATCACAATATTCGTTATCTCGTGGGGTAAATCTCATATCAAAGTATTGCCCACATTGTTTAGGATATGGTAAATTTGATATCAAAGTATTGACAATCTAGTGTATTATGTGGTAATTCTCATATCCAAGTATTCCCAATCTTGTGCAGAATGTAAATTTTGTGGTAAATTTCATATCCAAGACTTTTTTTGACAGCAATTGAGAATTTTTTAGTTTTTTTTTCCAAATTGGGAAAGTGTCGTTTTCTGGTTCTTTATAAAGGAGGCAAAAATTCATTGACATATATGCAGAAAACACACGTATGCCCGGCAATTTTCCTCTCTTCTTTAGGAATGGTGCCGATACCATCCACATTGGGAAAATTAGTGGCATTTTCATCCAAATAAAACATGTACAAATAATCAGGACAGTTGCATATGACAAAGTGGTGAATGAATTCCTGCAAAATCCTGTTTCATCAATACCGTGGGGTTTTCCAGCCATTTTGGGAAAAGGAGTCTGGTCAACTTGGGATTTTTTTATCGATAAAAGTGGCAAATTTGGGAATTTTTATCGACAAAAAGGACCAAATTGGGATTTTTTTATCAACAAATATTGGCACAACAGGGGTTTTCCTGGCCATTTTGGATAAAAATCATATAAATTAGGGTTATATATTTTTTAGGTTGTTTAAAAAAATTAACTTGAGATATAGAGTCAAATAGTCATAGTTCATAAGACACTATTTTTTTTGGAAATTGGGAATTTTTTAATAATTTCGGTTTGGGATCGAGTCCGTTTAACGGCCTTTTTTACATAGCAGAAAACCCCCTGAATACTTAACAAAGAGTTTATTAAACCAAGCACTCTTTTAACTGAAGCCGTGCTTGAAAGTATCAAATATCTACATCAGGACTCTTGAGCCTCATGTTCCGTAGGATAACCTGCCATTGAATGAACCATGTTTGCATCAGTAGACTCAACCATATTGATAACCTGCCTCTGAATGAACCATGTTTGCATCAGTAGACTCAACCATATTGATAACCTGCCTTTGAATGAACCATGTTTGCATCAGTAGACTCAACCATATTGATAACCTGCCTTTGAATGAACCATGTTTGCATCAGTAGACTCAACCATATTGATAACCTGCCTTTGAATGAACCATGTTTGCATCAGTAGACTCAACCATATTGATAACCTGCCTCTGAATGAACCATGTTTGCATCAGTAGACTCAACCATATTGATAACCTGCCTTTGAATGAACCATGTTTGCATCAGTAGACTCAACCATATTGATAACCTGCCTTTGAATGAACCATGTTTGCATCAGTAGACTCAACCATATTGATAACCTGCCTCTGAATGAACCATGTTTGCATCAGTAGACTCAACCATATTGATAACCTGCCTTTGAATGAACCATGTTTGCATCAGTAGACTCAACCATATTGATAAAACTTTGCTATAAACAACATCTGACAACTATGCACTTGACTCAATATTTGATTCATAATCCCCAATTTTAGAAGTCAGAATTGTATAAATTTGCAATTGATAATCAGTACCCAAAATTTGTTTGGCTGTTTTCATTTTATACCGAAATTGGTGACATACTACTGAATGAGTCCTATAAGAGTATTATAGCTCCATGGCACTGAAGATGCGAACGATTGGGAATCAGTTATGCATGAATAATCCAGTGTCACTTTCAATAGTTAGTTTCAGTGCTTTTGTGGCGTTGCTATACCTACCACACTAATCAGTCCTCCAAGAAAAAAACATGGCCAATTACTAAGGAGACTGATGATGTCAACCCGATGTAAAACTCTTGGAAATTGTGCAGTTCATGCTTAATATTGTCAAAACATTAATTTTGACAAGTAAAGCCAATTAACAAATAATTATTTATTTAATTCCCAAAAACTGTAATAGTTTTGTTGCATTCTCTAATGACCATAACTAAATTTGTAATCCCAAACACGCTTTTGAATGTTAATTGTAACACCATGTATCTAATTCTAGCTTCAAATAAAAAGTGCACAAGTAATGTATATTTTGGGTTTTTCTGTTAATTCTTTTTTCCGATAAAAAGAGAACGAAAAATATGCTGCTTATGTAAAACGTCACGCTACCGCATGGAAGTGTGGGCGTATTGATTTTTGTATAAAAACTAAGTAGCGTATAGAAAAATGAAATATTTTAATTTTGGTTAAAACTTTCAATGTTCGTTGTAACTAAACTATTATGATTTTGACTAAACATTTGCTTAAAACTAATTTAAAATCAATCATGCTGTATCTTAATTGTTAAGGTTTTTTCGATGATTCAGTTATTGTATTGTACCGGTATACATTTCTGAGTAAACAGAAAATCTGACAAAACTGTTGGGTGTTGTAAAAACACACATAGCAGATGTATACTGACCTATTGTGTACACTGTGATGTTTTGACAAAAGGGATTCACATGTGGGTTTGCAACTTTTCGCCAATTTTTTCTGGTCTGGTGATATTTTTGTAAATTGGAAATTTGTTATTTTTTAATTGGGAAAAATGGTCTCATTTGGGAATGGTGCCATTTTATGGTACATGTGTACCAGCTTTATGTAGAGGAAAAGAACGCTGATGCCATTATAGTGAGCAGACTTAAAACAAGAATATCAGTGAAACTGTTGGATGCTCCCCGATGATGCACTTTGTCAATCTATGTGTTAATAACCACCTAAAAAATCTTTTATTAGCCTCGGTGACCTTGACCCCAGTGACCTCAAACCTCATCAAAAGGTAGAGGCCCATTCAAGGTACCTACATGCCAAATATGAAAGAGATCGGTAAAGTATTGAAGGTGCTATGAGAAACTGTTACAAAAGCGTGACGGAAAATATATTAATAGCCTCAGTGACATTGAGCCCAGTGACCTCACACCTCATCAAAAGGTAGAGGTCCATGCAAGGTACATGTACCTACATGGCAAATATGTAAGAGATCGGTAAAGTATTGAAGGCCCTATGAGAAACTGTATGAAAGGCGTGACGGAAAATCTATTATTAGCCTCGGTGACCTTGACCCCAGTGACCTCAAACCTCATCAAAAGGTAGAGGTCCATGCAAGGTACCTACATGCCAAATATGGAAGAGATCGATAAAGTATTGAAGGTGCTATGAGAAACTGTAACAAAAGCATGACGGAAAAATCTATTATTAGCCTCAGTGACCTTGACCCAAGTGACCTCAAACCTCATCAAAAGGTAGAGGTCCATGCAAGGTACCTACCCGGTACATGTACATGCCGAATATGAAAGAGATCTGTAAAGTATTGAAGGTGATATGAGAAACTGTAATAAAAGTGTGACGGAAAAATCTATTATTTGCCTCCGTGACCTTGACCCCAGTGACCTCAAACCTCATCAAAAGGTAGAGGTCCATGCAAGGTACCTACCCGGTACATGTACATGCCGAATATGAAAGAGATCTGTAAAGTATTGAAGGTGGTATGAGAAACTGTAATAAAAGTGTGACGGAAAAATCTATTATTTGCCTCCGTGACCTTGACCCCAGTGACCTCAAACCTCATCAAAAGGTAGAGGTCCATGCAAGGTACCTACCCGGTACATGTACATGCCAAATATGAAAGAGATCTGTAAAGTATTGAAGGTGGTATGAGAAACTGTAATAAAAGTGTGACGGAAAAATCTATTATTTGCCTCCGTGACCTTGACCCCAGTGACCTCAAACCTCATCAAAAGGTAGAGGTCCATGCAAGGTACCTACATGCCAAATATGAAAGAGATCAGTAAAGTATTGAAGGTACTATGAGAAACTAACAAAAGTGTGACGGAAAAATCTATTATTAGCCTCAATGACCTTGACCTTGACCCCAGTGACCTCAAACCTCATCAAAAGGTAGAGGTCCATGCAAGTTACCTACATGCCAAATATGAAAGAGATCGGTAAAGTATTGAAGGTGCTATGAGAAACTGTACCAAAAAAGTGACGGCAGTAAGGAAGTTAGGAAGTATGGAAGAAAGGACAAACTGGCAACTATATGCTCCCCGAAAATTTTCGGGGAGCATAAAAAGAAATTCCTCTTCTTTCAACAAAATAAAAGTGCAATTTCATATAACTTTATGAAGAAAGAATTACTTGCACTACAATTAAGTCAGAAACACTACAATGTATGATGAGCAATATATATCTGGAACATTTGGCAACAAGAGGCTGCAGCTTATGCAATAATGAATACCTGACAAAATAGACCAGTGACAATTGGAAAGTGGCAGATGATAATTGGCATTGTCTGTTAAGGGGTAATATCACCAGGTAAAAAAAGTTGTTGCCACTTATAATTAGTAAGAGCAAATGTTTGTCCATAGCGATACAATTAATACCTCAATAATGACAATAACTTATATGCATATATTACATTGTAAAATATATACCGGTAATAATCATCATGGTCTACATAAAGTAGCAGAAACTCAATTCTTGTGATACAAATGTAACAATATAACTTACGTAAGTGTTTATAATAGGAAATATTTATTGTTCAACACTACATTTTTTTTTGTAAATTTCAACAAATTAACTAATGTCAACATTGTTGACATTGTTGACAGTTTGGGTCAGCAAAAATATATGACAATACCAGATACATGCTGAATGCTTCAACCTCCTTACAAAACAAGATCTTAAATTATTGAAATTACAACTGTTAACTGTACAAAAAAAGATATGATGCATGTATATAAACCATAACACACAGCAGAGCTGGGCCGGAGGTCTATAATGCTGGCCCGGAGGTCTGTAATGTTGGGCTGGAGGTCTATAATGCTGGTTGTTATGACAGCAGCAGCAGGTCAATTATAGATGTCGGGCTCAGCTCTGCCGTCTGTTATTGTCTAAATCAAAGGTGCTAAGGCAATCAGGTTTTTCACATGTTCAAAAGACACACAATAGATGCCAGGATTTCAGAGCTCCATAAAAACAAATTATGCAAGGTGACCGCTTTGTCATGTTTTACTGTATTTTCAAACAGTAGAATATGACAGATGAACATTAGAATGTTCATAATTATCAATAATGGGACAGATACACTTGTAATAAGATGCTGGCAGGACAAAAACTGAATGACACTAAAAAGATTGTGTATGATTTTAACTTTTTTAAATCACTTTAGTTAGTAATAAATGTGAGATAATCATGTTCATTTATTGTACATGAATATCAGGTAAATGATTTGAGTTGACAATCTCATTGTTCCTACTTTAGTCTCCACCTATTCAAAAGATCAACTTTTAGTTTTTGTTTGCAAGTCGCCATGGCTAGTGGGCAAGAGCTTATTTATTACCATGACATGCTTTTTGATTTTCTGATTTAAATTTCAATTTAGAAAATGGTTGATTAGCAACCTTACATAAAAAAAAGTAAAATAAGGCTAAATAATGTATTAATTATTTAACAAGAGGGCCAGGATGACCCTAGTTCGCTCACCTGAGAGGAGTCGGTTGATTCAATCTTTACCAAACGTCAAACTTGACCTAGATATTGTCCAGACAAACATCCTGGTCAAGTTTCATCATTATTGAACCAAAACTCTGGCGTATGGAGTGTTCTTGTTTTTGTAAGATTTGACCTGGTGACCTATATTTTGAGTTGATTCCCCTTACCAAACATCAAACTTTGCTTATAATAATAAATATTATGACCAAGATTTATAAAATCTGAAACAAAATTGTGACCTCTAAAGTGTTTACAAGGATTTTGTGTAATATAATGAAAATTTGGACAATCAAGGGCAATAATTATGGCATTAATTATGTGAATGTGCTCATTATCAAACTTGACTGAGATCTTTCAGCAACTTTGATAAAGAATGCTTGAGAAATGTGAATGCTAGAGTGTTTACAAACCAAATGTGGACTGGCTGAGGGCGGACAAAGACCAATCCTAAAACAGGTGAGCTAAAAAGTGTGTTTCACAGATCTGAGCCATTTTCCAATTTTTCAGAGAAATCAATAAAACCAATGTATTTACTAAGTTTCACGATGATTAGGCAAAAAATGTGACTTCTATAGTGTTCGATCACAAGGTTTCTCTCAAGTCACATAAGAAAAACTGACCCACCCACATTGGCAGCCATGTTTTTTGACCAATCGGTACCATTTGAGAACTCATCTGAGATATATATAAAACCAATATTTTCACCAAGTTTCATGACGATTAAGCAAAAAATGTGACTTCTAGAGTGTTCACAAGCTTTTTTACTATATAAATATCAGAAAACTGCCCCCCTGGCAGCCATGTTATTCAACTGACCAGAACCATTTTCAAACTCAACTCTCATATCAAGGAAACAATATTTTAATGTTCTGAACAAATTTCATGAAAATTGGGCTAAAAATGTGACTTCACATCTTTTCACTATATACATATAGAGAAAAATGCCCCGCCCACTGGCGGCCATGTTTTTTCACCGATCTGGACCATTTTCAAACTCGTCCGAGATATCAATAAAACCAATGTTTGGACCAATTTTCATGATGATTGGGCTAAATTGTGACTTATAGAGTGTTTACAAGGTTTCTCCTTAGCCAAATAAGGAAAACTGCCCCTCCCACTGGCGGCCATGTTTTTCAACGGACCGGAACCACTTTTGAACTCAACCAACATATCATTAAGACAAACATTTTATCAAAGTTACACGAAGATTGGGCATGTAATGTGACTTCTACAGTGTTTACAAGTTTTTTCTTTTTTTGACCTAGTTTACGAACAAATGTGAACGGACGGACGGCTCAGGTGAGCTAAAAATGCACATTATACATGTAGTTAAAACAAGGAACTTATTTATTCTAGTACAATGTGTTTCAAACACAAGAATTTTCCGGTAATAACCATGATTGTTATAGAAAATATTCCATGTCAAAAATTAAGTCTCCAGTTTGTCTATAAAATCGAATTCAATCAACCTACATGTACATTTGTAAAACATTGTACATGTAACAAGCTCAAAATCTGTTACTAAATTACCATCAACATCAATTTGTGTATTGTTTGTGGATAACTGCTCAAAACAAAAAGCTGAAAAAAAACGTAATCAAACTGAAAGCCGAAGTTTGGAATTGATGATTCAATCTATCTTACAGAGGTTCCTGAGATAGTTGGTGAGGCACAATTGGTTGATTTAAATTAGACACAAGATCTATCTTGCATTTTTCCATTGCAAAAACTTATATGGTGTGCTCCCAGATTAATGATATGAATCCAAGTTTCTAACACGTCAACAGCTCACGAAATTGTGTTTTATATCAAGTAAGTTGTTTTAATGTGTGCATTAGTTATATATACGTATTTATTATCTTATTTAATAATGTATGCTAGAAAATATTTAATGTTGCTCATTTTACTTATTTCGGCTAGATTGCACTTTACTGGTACGCACTTGTTTACCACTATCAACAAACAGGGGGTTTTAGGGCGGTAGCCCCCAATACTAAGGAAATATATAGGGTACAAAGGATTATTAGGTGTATCGTTAGGTGTTAGGTGTGAGATGTTAGGTATTAGGTGTTGCAGTGATTCATTTTGCCGTACGTCCTGCGTACCTGACGCACGTTTTTTCTGGGGCACATCATTCTCAAACATGTGCGTCCTCGGGACGCATTGTTTAAAAACTCCAATTGTCAACATCGCCCAAGTTTCCATACCGAGTTCGATTCGTGGAGATAAGCGAAACACATGTCAACACCATTTTGAAAAGTAGAAAGGAAGTCACATTACTACATTCAGAATGTAGTACGCGTATTTTGATTGGTTGAAATACATACAGTCCACTCTCGTTATCTCGACATCGGATATCTCGATATTCTCGATATGTCGAAGTAAGGTCATTGCCCCATTTTTTTCCCCTTCTTTATCTATATAAATAAACATCGCTTATCTCGATTTTCGTTATGTCGAATAATTCGATATGTCGATATAAATTTTTGTCCCGAGTCCCGATTTAACATGTATTTACAGTGGTTTATCTCGAAGTGCGAATAACTTTCCTAGTGTCGGCAAAAGGTGAGAAACTTTTTTCTTTGATACTTCACCGTCCCGCTTCGCCCGGCTGCTCCCGATACCGTGCGGTAGGAAATTGATCCGTTAATTGCATCAATGATCACACGTGTGTAATGTCGTTAGCCATTAACTCTTGATTAAGGCCTGTCACTTTAACATCAATTAACTGCAATTAATACACAGCCTGCCGAAAGGCCGAAAGACTAATTGTTTTTACAAACAACATTCCAAAATGCATTGAGTTATAGTTTTGCTTATATACACCGTCGTTTACTCGACAGTTTAGAAAAATTATAACTGCATGTGTTCATGCAATTCTGTAATACTTAAAACGTCATTTCAAGCATTTAAATAGCAAAATTAATCGTGCCTCGTAAAACGCGTATATATCAGGAAGAGAGTATTATGCCACACGGTGACGGCTTTAGTTAGATCACTAAGCAGGTATTAAGATGTTAAAAACAAGGTAAATTTTCGTCTCATTTTTCCTTTGAAAACGCCTTATCGGATATCTCGAACTCTCGTTATCTCGATATTTTTTCTTGTTCCCGCCGACTTCGAGATAACGAGAGTGGACTGTTTATAAATTATCCAATCAGTTATGGCGTTTTATTAAGTTTGTTGGAGGGTTCATTGGCTGTCCCGGATGAGAAACAAAGAAAATGCCACCCAAAAAGGTTTTCAAAATTGATCATAAACAATTTAAATTAACATCTTTCTTAAAAAACACCACTTACAGTGATTTTTTTCCTACTTTGGACGGGTCCGGTAAACGGACCTGTTCCCAATGACCTACAGACCCGTTCCCAAAACGAACCGGACCCATCCCAATTTCCGGAAAAAACACACAAAATATCCCAATCAAAATCAAGTTAACAATCCCCGAAAACGCCAACTTGACGTATTTCGAGACTGTTTTTAACTTGCGGCCGATTTGACTTCTCAATCATTGACTGGTTTAAACATCTAATGTTACATTCGTACATTAAATATGTGTATGTTATTGCGAAATATAAACCAGTCTGAATTTTGTTTACGCTTCATGAGCTACAATAAAAGTATTACAGAAAGAAGTCAAAGCCTAGTGAAGTCAAAAGCAAATCATTTTGCCTTTGAAAAACTTTCGGCGTCTGTTTCGTCCACCCATTCCCCACAGTACACTGCAACAAAAATTGTCGAAGATGACAGTAGCCAAATACAGATTGACGACGAACATGACAAAGCTATTCGTACATTCTTGATATATTTATAGCAGATAAAAACAGAGAACTCTGCATGTTACCATCTGTGTTCTGATAGCATGTTGTTGTTTGTGCAAGACTGTGAAGTTTATGTTGCTTTCCTGTGTCATTTAAAGCTGACAAAAGTTAAACAAGTCAATAAAATACCATTCTTCAATTGGCACAATTCATCACTTGATTTTTCCCAATTGGAAGATTTCACGACTCATTTTTTCCCAATTTGGTGATTTCACGACGCAAAAAATTCCCAATGGCATAGGTACCGGACCCCTTCCTAATTGGGTGAAAAAAATTACTGCCACTTCCTTGGCCGAAGAACCCAAAACTGACACTCCCAGCGTAGACTACAATGACAATGAATGATGTTTCCAAAGAAATTTCCGATAAAAAAATATTGAAAATTTCAGACGAAGTGGCATGGGCTCTACTCTTGGCTGCGCTATGTTCCCAGTGAGAAAAACGCGGAAGGTCACATGTTTTGTTCAGTGTGTATGAGAGTGAAGTTGTGCAATTTAACCCGAAATGAATTTGTGGAAAAAGCTCTCCCTGTTTGGAGAAAAAACAAGGCGAGAAGGCTATTCACCTTTAATACAGTATGAGTGTTGTTGCACTAAATCTGTATTGAAGGTGTGAATCTTTTTACCAAACGAGAACTTTTCTTTTGTCACACTGTTTGAAAGGGCTAATTTTGACAAAAAATTATAAACATTTGTCATCTAATTTATTAAAACTCTACTCTCTAGTCAGAACAAATTGTTAAAGTTATTAGCCGAACAGGTGATTGGTTGGTTGTGTAAACACGTTGCTTTTACTGTCTTTTAACAAATCCAGTTGCATTTTGTCGGCAACTGCATGGGAACATGCGTGTTCTCGATGAAAACGGTCATGTCCCGTGTTCCACAATCTTTCAGCAATAGGCATATAGTGCGTTTAATACCTTGTGTATATATAATACCCATAGAAGGGTTATTTTTTCAAACTGTGTATTTTTGTCCATATTCGTTGTTGAAAAGTCCAACCATTCACTATCTGGAACCTCTGGGGTAAGCTCAGGGGGGGGGGGGGGTTAAATTTATGATACTGCCTGTGGTTTTACTGTTTGTAAATTAAAAATTTATGATACTGCCTGTGGTAATACTGTTTGTAAATTAAAAGTAAAACAAATACAGATTTTACTTGCTATAAACCTATTTCTGTTTTAGCTGTAAAATTGAATAAAAGAGCCCCTGGCTAAGGCGTATCATGTTAAGAAGTTTATTTGTAATCTGGGACAGGACCCATTGTTTTCAGTTTGGATGTTTCAAAATATGCGAATCCCAGGGACTCATTGATGTAGATTTCAAAATGAATCACTGTGTTGTGTACCGGTAAAGTGCAATTATTGTCCCCCATATTGCAGTACCTATTTCAAACTTAGCATGAAAGATGCTGATACCAGTTGCAAATCTCAGCGACAATACGTCCGAATTTCATACAGACCGGACACTATGCTGTGTAATTAAATGAAAATATGCAATAAAGAAGATAATTAAAACAATTATGCATCGTTCAAAATATAATCTAAACATAAAACATATATTAGATTGTACCAACGATATCGTATGAATCCAAATGGAGTTTAATTTTTGTATTAATTGTGGTTGTTGTTGTTTTGTAACTTCTTGGGCTACACTCTACCAAACTCCTGGCGGAGTTGTCGTTCCATGATCAGACATACACAGATCATGACACAGTGCCGTCGCATAATAATCATGTGTGATTGCAGCGACGTACGATGTAGATGTAGAACATACATGTAATGTAACCTTCCAAAGGAACATGCATATTATTGACGATTTTACTCTCCACAATAATATGACCAGTTATATTATTAAAGGCACTACATTTTTAAAGGATGTTTTAAAGCTATGGGTGATAATTAAAACTCCTGTTTCGGTGTCATACCAAGACAGTGGCATTTTCAATGTGCGTGTTTACATATTGAACCTATTCACATATTTTGGCAGATTTTGAAGTTTGTAATTAAATGCTTTATATTAATAAATGTAAACATTGGATCTAAACAGCTCCAGTAAAAACAAGAATAAAATTAAAGAAAGAAAAAAGTAACCCTCAACTGGGCTCGAACATCTGACCCCTGGAGTAAAAGTCTTACACTTGCAACACTCGGCCATCCATGCTCATTCAATAAGTGATGTATTTTATACTTTACATAAGCAATTCGTGTAGTGTCACAAAATATAACGACTACAACAGAACTCTCCAAATTATTCAATCGTTTCGCGTTGCAACGCTTTATAATTTTCAGGTTTTTGAATCGTCAAAAGATGCATACATATCATGGATATTTTAGGAGCATGGTAAATGTTCAGTATTACTCTTTCCTCACAGATATCATAACTACAACGAACATTTGCGAATCTCAAAATAATATTTTTTAAATTTTGTTAATTTACCAAAACAAGAAAAGGTCCCTTTTAGTATTTGATAGCGCCAGTACTCAGATCAAAGAGCCGCGTCGTCTATGAACACCATGATCAACCCGGAAAACGCTCAGGACTGCGTGGCTCGGTAAAATCCCTAAGGAGCGCTTCTGCGTTCAATTCGAAAACTCACAAAATCATAGTACCGATATGTTTTTCATTGACATTCTTGTTTTCATTAATTACGAAAAATCTAAGACATCTGACTTCCATTTGATTTAAGAACATGCATACAAAGCTATATACTTTTTTCCTGACCTATGGTCGATCGAAAACTAGACCAGTGAGTCTGGAAAAAGTAGTAAACTTATTCAAAACAGGAATTTTTTAAACCTATTTTACCGTGGAAAAGCTGGTGGCCGCGGGGATATTCACCTGCGGTGTGCAAGTCTTAAATGAACAATGAAATTAGGAGATTGGCTGATAATAAACTAGATTTTTTTTAAAGATATACGGCGTTGATTGTGGTTGGTGTTGACGAAAGATAAAAGGTTATATCAATGAAATCAAACATAGCGAGTGCCTTTTCTGCGCAGTTCTTGGCTGCATCACACGCAAATCAATTACGGGGTCTTGCGCCAGATTTCGTGGCTTATTTCGTTGCATTTTTTGTTTCATTATATATTATTGATCATATATCGATACACAGTAGAAAAACACATGGCGATTGATAATAAATAAAAACATATAAGTAAACCCACCATATTGAATCATCCGTATATATTTGAAATATTTATACGCGCGTTCTTCGAACGGACCTGTTTTAGTGGTTGGTCGGACATTGTTTTTTTTAATAATAATAATAATTTTTAATAATATCGTGAATCATCCGTTTATATAACGATTCGTTACTGACCGCGAACTGACTTTGCTACCTTGCGGGTTGGAATGGAATACATTAACGTGAGATCAAGATTCCAATGCTGGAAAGACGGCTTGTTTGAAACTGAATTCATCTACATGTTAAACGATCAATGTCGATAACAATTTGAAGTATTATCTACAAAGCGTATATCAGGATAGGGAACAACAATTCTTATAAGAGCCGCGTTCTGAGAAAACTGGGCTTCCGCTTTTATGATATTTTTCGTTTACATGAAGTCTCTTCTTAGCAAAAATCCAATTTATGCGGAAAGTGTCGTCCCTGATTAGTATGTGCGGACTGCACAGGCTAATCTGGGATGACACTTTACGCCCATGCATTATGCCCAGTTTTCTCAGAACGCGACTCAATATATACGAGTGCACATAATGCAATACGGTAATAATTACTAAATATAAGAACACAGCCTTTAAGTGCAAACGCTCTGGTGCTGACACTCCTCTATATATAAAGGGACACAAACAAACGGTATTAATGTCAGGAATTGAGTGAGAAACTGTTTTATCTCTCAAGCCTTTTCGTTTGAGATAAAATTATTTAATGCTGAAAACTCATTTAACATCGTTGCAAAACGCACTGCAGTACCCCTTTTCATATCATATTTTCCCCAAAATTAGAAAGCCAATTGAATTACATATTAAAGCAAATGTGAAAACTGTTTGTAGATTGCAAGTTTTCTATTTCGAAAAGTTTTAGGCCTACAGGCGGAAAAAAAACCATTTTTTGGACGCTTACAAAGGTCAGATAACGTTTAAAGATGGGTTAAACAGCTATGCCGAAAAATCATAGGCAGTAGTGCCGTATAGGGAAGCAGGGCAGTTGCCTATCGGACATATGCCTTGAAAATATTTTAGCAGACGGGCAGATACTTAACGGGCATACGCCCTCCTGATATTTTAGCAGACGGACAGATACTTAACGGACATATGCCCCCCGATATGTTAGCGGACGGACAGATACTTAAAGGACATATATGCTATCCAGAAATTTTAGCTGACGGACAGAAACTTTACGGACACATGCCCACCCGATATTTCAGCAGACGGACATATACTTAACGGACATATATGCTATCCCGATATTTTAGCGGACGGACAGATACTCTACAGACATATATGCTATCCCGATATTTAGCAGACAAACAGATACTTTACGGAAATATGCCCTCCCGATATTTTAGCAGACGGACATATTTTTATTTGCACATGCCCTTCACATTATGTTTTCTAAGTTTGATTGGTATAACACACTTATTGACAATTAGGAACTCCCTTTCAACCATATATTCCATAAAAAGTAAACTGGACTATAAAAGATGCAAAATCTTAAACTTTTCCAAATTTGTTGACACATTTCTCTCTTTAAAAAAGTGGCACTGTTTAGCAATAAACAAAGTATCAATTTTCCATACTGGCATTTTTGACACTTTTTTAAGCGAAAACATACATTCTAAGGCTGCCAGAATTTCGAGCTTTGTTTATTTACATTTTAAACGCCTCATCAGTACTACTTTGGAAATCCGCAAATAAATCATTTGGCAAATATTCTGTGAAAGTTTCATGATGATTGTGCAAACATTATTCACAACCTTCTCCTAAAATGACCTAGTGACGCAGTTTTGACCCCATATGACCAATTTCGAGCTCGGGCGAGATTTTATTGGGATAAATATTCGGACTATACAGACTGATATTGGACGTCACTTTAAGCCCCTTTTCCAAAATCGAGGCTCATATAATAATAACATTAATTCTTCAAGACATGTAAACAATACTGAGTGGATAACTGAAATGATTTTTGACATTGAATTGTGACTTTTGAACGAGGAGCATGAGAGTTCTACCCAACACTTCGTCAGATCATGGACAATAGTTATAAGAGCATGAGAGTTCTACCCAACACTTCGTCAGATCATGGACAATAATTATAAGAGCATGAGATTTCTACCCAACACTTCGTCAGATCATGAACAATAGTTATAAGAGCATGACAGTTCTACCCAATGCTTCGTCAGATCATGGACAATGGTCACAAGAGCACGAGAGTTCTACCCAATACTTCGTCAGATCATGGACAATAGTTACACGAGCACGAGCAATCTCCACGCAGAGTTGTCGTTCCTTGTTCTCACATACAACTCTGCGAAAGGCTCAGCCCTCCATTTTGTCTATAAAATAGATAAAACCGAACAAACGCATTCAACGTATTGGATATTTAAGATCGCATGCATTAAATTAAGAAATATGACTTTTTAATGTACGATAAATCGTGCAAAAAACTTGAGAGTTTTAATGCAACTCTTTGGAACTAATTTATTGTCCATCTACGCAGATGGAATCATTCCACGCACTTCACAAATGTAAACAATTGAACATATTTTTTTTTGAGTGACGTAAGGAATTGCTTCGACGTGTGTATGTATGTTGGTTTCTTAACATAAAAAAAAACATATCAATTTTATAATAATGAATTTAGACTGATATAAGATATCATGGTATGAGATGGTTTTCTTTAATGCAGTGAATGCAATGTAACCGTCGTGCGAGAGATTGTTTAGTATTCTGTAACCTCAATGATGAACGCTTGGAATGATCGTGACATAAATGGGACGCTTTCATAACAATAGTCCGTTCTGAGCCCAACACAGAGGTGAATGTAATGTAACCGTCGTGCAAGAGATTGGAGCATGAGAGGTCTACACAATACTTCGTCAGATCATGGACAATAGTTACACGAGCATGAGAGGTCTACCCAATACTTTGTCAGATCATGGACAATAGTTATAAGAGCATGAGAGTTCTACCCAATACTTCGTCAGATCATGAACAATAGTTATACGAGCATGACAGTTCTACCCAATACTTCGTCATATCATGAACAATAGTTATAAGAGCATGATAGTTCTACCCAATACTTCGTCAGATCATGAACAATAGTAATACGAGCATGACAGTTCTACCCAATACTTCGTCAGAGCATGAACAATAGTTATAAAAGCATGAGAGTTCTACCCAATACTTCGTCAGATCATGGACAATAGTAACAAGAGCATGAGAGTTCTACCCAACACGTTGTCAGATCATGGAAAATAGTTATAAGAGCATGAGCGTTCTACCCAACACTTCGTCATGTCATGGACAATAGTTATAAAAGCATGGAAGTTCTACCCAATACTTCGTCAGATCATGGACAATAGTTATAAGAGTATGAGAGTTCTACCCAATACTTCGTCAGATCATGGACAATAGTTATAAGAGCATGAGAGTTCTATCCAATACTTCGTCAGATCATGAACACTAGTTATATGAGCATGAGAGTTCTACCCAATACTTCGTCAGATCATGAACAATAGTAATAAAAGCATGGGAGTTCTACCCAATAATTCGTCAGATCATGGACAATAGTTATAAGAGCATGATAGTTCTACCCAATACTTCGTCAGATCATGGACAATAGTAACACGAGCATGAGAGTTCTACCCAACACGTTGTCAGATTGTGGAAAATAGTTATAAGAGCATGAGCGTTCTACCCAACACTTCGTCAGGTCATGGACAATAGTTATAAAAGCATGGGAGTTCTACCCAATACTTCGTCAGATCATGGACAATAGTTATAAGAGTATGAGAGTTCTACCCAATACTTTGTCAGATCATGGACAATAGTTACACGCACGAGCATGAGAGGTCTACCCAATACTTCATCAGATCATGGACAATAGTTATAGGAACATGACAGTTCTACCCAATACTTCGTCAGATCATGGACAATAGTTATAAGAACATGACAGTTCTACCCAATACTTCGTCAGATCATGGACAATAGTTATAAAAGCATGAGTGTTCTACCCAACACTTCGTCAGATCATGAACAATAGTTATAAGAGCATGAGAGTTCTACCCAATGCTTCGTCAGATCATGGACAATGGTTTCAAGAGCATTAGAGTTCTACCCAACACTTTGTTAGATCATCTACAATAGCTATAAGAGCATGCGAGTTATACCCAAGACTTCGTCAGGTTATGGACAATATATATCAAAGCATGAGAGTTCTACCCAATACTTCGTCAGATCATGGACAATAGTTATAAGATCATGTGAGTTCTACCCAATACTTCGTCAGATCCTGGACAATAGTTACACGAGCATGAGAGGTCTACCCAATACTTCGTCAGATCATGGACAATAGTTATAAGAGCATGAGAGTTCTACCCAATACTTTGTCAGATCAAGGACAATAGTTATAAGAGCATGAGAGTTCTACCCAATACTTCGTCATGTCATGGACGATAGTAATAAGAGCATGAGATTTCTACCCAATACTTCGTCAAATCATGGGCAATAATTATAAGAGCCTGAGAGTTCTACCCAATACATCGTCAGATCATGGACAATAGTTATACGAGCATGAGAGTTCTACCCAACCATTCGTCAGATCATGGACAATAGTTATAAGAGCATGAGAGTTTTACCCAATACTTCGTCAGATCATGGACAAATGTTCAGTAGTCATAAGAGCATGAGATTTCTACCCAACACTTCGTCAGATCATGGACAATAATTATAAGAGCATGAGAGTTCTTCCCAACACTTCGTCAGATCATTGGCACTGGTTATAAATGCATGTGAGTTCTACCCGATATCATAGACAATAGTTATAAAAATTTATATTAAAATCCTCGAATGCATGCAAAAGTAATAGAGCGGAAAAGAGCATTTATTGATGTGGATCTTAAATTGTTACCTGGATCTTCCCAAAATAATACGGACTGAACGGGTTAATTTGGGACGACACTCTACGCACATGCAGTAAGGCCAGTTTTCCCAGAACAAGGCACCACTGTATTCTCTCAATTGTGTGGGGGATTAAAATGATGGGTCATGAATTATCTTGTCACCACCACTTAAATGTATACCAAGTTTCACGATGGACAGACGAAAGGATGGATGAACAGAGAGACAAATGGCAGTTATTGACCCAAAGGCACACATATAGCGAGACGTGTATACAATGTACATAGTTTCATGATTATATCGAGTAATGACAATTCAAGTAGTTGTATTTTGAGTAACAGTGACGTGAACTTTGACTTCTGTAGAAAACGGACAGATCTTGCATAATCCTCAAATGGACGTATATAAGTATTGCGAGTTTTATCCAGGAATCTACAGAGCTGCTTGGAAAACGCTGGATCCAGTTGTAGGATATGTACTTTTCCAGTTATTTTTTGTTTGAAATACTTGCATGCGTAATTATTTCTTTTTCAAACTTTTAAACAAGTCCCTGTAAAGGGATATAGACGACTTATAGATTAATCAAAGTAATCAATCATTTTACTACTTTATATATTTGGTCAAATCAAAATGGGGTCGATTTTTATAATGATCATTACCATATTGCGAACAAGTTTGATTACGATATATAAAAATAAATAATCTTCTATACTCAAATGATAGTGCCGACTGAAAGCATGATGAAATGGGCATTGGTACAGCGTTTCCTAAGCGGTTTTATGGGCGAGTGCTTAAGATCTAACCTGTGTAAACTGCAAACCTTTATATGGGCGAGTGTTTAAGATCTAACCTGTGTAAACTGCAAACCTATAATCTACTAGTCCCCTCAATGTATATCTTCTGAAACAATGTACGCATGCAATGTTTGCAGCAAAATGTAACAATTATTATAATTACTATTTTTATCGTCTTCGTAATACCTTAGCGCTTCTTGTTAAATAAAATTTATAGTAGACATATGAACTATGACATAACACACCCGTATCGTATAAATAAGCTATAATAACACACACAGTTAAATTGAGTTAATAGCAATAAATATTAGAAAGTGTTCGACGGAAAGAAAGGCATCCGAAAATGGAAGTGTGGCCAGTCACAGATCCTTACCCGTAGGCCTTTATTTCGGAAGGTTAATTTTAATTGTCTACAGTGATCAGATTTTTAAAAAGGAGGGAAATGCCATTGATTAACAATCTCTCATAATTTTATACAGGATTGACACAAACTCCACTTATGATTACAAACTGAAACAATAATTATATTAATAAATGTATTGATATCAACGAGCATTGTATTAAATTTTCGATCAAACCACATAAAAAAATATTTAATATTTTTTCGCCTGAAATTAAATGCTTGCTTGAACGTATTTCCATTTCATTTTTACTCATGTTCATGTACAGACATTAACGCGTAACCCCTCTACTCCACCCGCCACCAATATTTTTATGAACGTACCATCTACTGCAATGTTTACTTCGTAAATTAACGTATTTTTGCTATAGTTTCAATGGGTCAATACTTTGTCATCGTCTGCATATATTCCGATTAAAATTTTTCATCTTAAAATGCTTAATGTACGTGCAGTAAATAAAGGATGGGGTGCATTAAACAAAAGAGGAGATACTTTTAGCTATCTCAAGGGAACGAGTTATTAAGTCAATCAAATTTTGCGTAACATGTGCACATATTCTAGAAGCATATACATAGCCGGCATGGTATGATTTAACCCAGGATGCATGTGAGTTTGGTTGGTGGTAACCATACAGGACAGGTGGGGTTTTCCCTCGAGATAGCTAAAATTGTCCCCTCTTTTGTTTAATGCACCCTTCCTTTATTTACGTCACTGCTATTTTTTCATTGCACTCCTCAATTATTTAGTTGTGCACTCATCTTTTTTCTATCTCGCCCCACGACATAGTAAGTCGTTCCCACGACATAGCTACTCGTTCCCACGAGTAAGGGAGTCGTTCCCTCGAGTAAGTATTTCGTGGGAACGAGATAGAGAAACGAGCAGAGCATAAACAAATGGGGTGTATGTCCCTATATGCCACTAAGTTTTACAGGATGACTACTACTACTACTACTACTACTACTACTACTACTACTACTACTACTACTACTACTACTACTACTACTACTACTACTACTACTACTACTACTACTACTACTACTACTACTACTACTACTACTACTACTACTACTACTACTACTACTACTACTACTACTACTACTACTACTACTACTACTACTACTACTACTACTACTACTACTACTACTACTACTATTACTACTACTACTAGATATTTGTACATCTTGAATATCAAATTCACATCTTAGCTCGCTATTGTTCTTTGCGCATCAGAGAAAGGACGAACAAGTGTAAATACAAAAACAAGGTAATTAAACTTCGTACGCACTTTAGTTCAGTTTCATTGTAGTGGAAGTATAAACTGTGCGCCAACTGTCCATTTTTTCTGAAAATCATAACTTGAGTTTTATTGGTGTTCACTACTAACTTCAAAATTCTGCGATATTCATAAAATACATTTAGATTATGTTGCAATTCCCGAGCATTATTTGGAAAAAAATCACATGCGTACAACACAAGAAATCGTCTGAAATCATCTACATCTATACCATTAATACCACTTTCAGAAAAGAATGATTCTAAATCATATAAAACATAAAAAAACGGCGTTTATCATATATATCCCCTTGAAAACTTTCGAAATTTCAACTTTATCTTTTACAATATTTAACTCTAGATTTCAGAGATAATTATATTGTTTTTACAATATCAAACATGGTGCCTTGTATTCCTAGTTTACAGAGTTTGCACCAAAGCTTTTCTCGAACAACATAATCAAAGGCTGTACTTTATTCAAGTCCACTTATACACTCTAAAGCTGTTTTCCTTGATTTAATAAGTGTTTCACAAGACAATGCGATACACAAATATTATCAGTGCTCCTTATTCGTCGATGATCTCCAATGTATGCATAATTATGTTCAAACCAATGTGAGAGTCCGATATCTCAAATGCGAGTAAACCGCTTTCCTAAAATACCCAATAATGTAATACGTCTGAAGTCATTTTCGTCATTTATACTACCTTACGTACATGTACAACGCAACCTCAGAACAAGAAGTTTGAAAACAACCAATACCAAATATTTTGTTGAAAAAGGAGTATATAAATATGTAAATTTAAATATGATTATTTATAATCATATCAGGGCCTAAACTTTTAAAATATTTCAATTCCTTACTAGCTTTATTAATAAGTAATATTGAAGTAGTTTTTTTAATCAATTAAACATTACACTTAACTCGTTCCTCTCATGCCGTTCTAAAAAGAAGATACCATCCTCATCAGGCGTAAATAACTGGTATTACGTAAGTTGTAAATAAACTGCGGAGGTGTTTCCGCTAAGAAAAGATTTAAAATCTTGTAGGTTGATACATCATACTGTGTACCGAAGTGAAATTATTATGTTTACGCCCCGGTTTGCCGTCAGAAAAAGTGGTCGTTTAGCTTGCGAAAAGCATTAGAAAACTAATATGTTGACCCTGAGATCACTTAATGGTCATATACGAAATATGCACGTCATTAAAAAAAATTCGTTTGACAAAAAGTGGTTGCTATGATGGTATGATTACCAAAATAATTGAAAACTTGAGTCTTGATCTAGCGATAAAAAACGTTAGCTAGGTTGATGAAACCTGGTATGTGGATAGAGGCCTACAGCGGGAACATGTCCGTTATTTCCGATTTGTCAGTCAATGTGCCCTTTCGAAATATCTACATACTTCAGTGACTGAAAAAGTGCTTAAACTATGTTTACGAAACACAGTATTTAGATGCAAGTTTTTTTCCTTTGTTTCGTTACACTAAAATTGTGGTTTCTACGGTTAAATGAATACGCTTATGAAATGTATGGAGTTTATGTTCTGAATTCTACAACATTTATCCGGTAAGGGACTTCTAAATTGTCTGTTACGAAGGAATTGTTTACGACTTTTCTAACATTGTGTAGCAAGCAATTTCTTAAAAACAACGTTCCTTATTTGATTGCATTATATCATACGTCGAGTGACATTGATGAGTTTAATGAAACAATTCAGAGACGGATAATTATGAAGGTTTTTTAGATGGTTCAATTTTAAAAATATGGGCACTTCACTAGTGCCAATTAAAATGAAATTACATTTTACTATTGATGGTAACATTAATTGATAGAGGAACAACGGCAATACCAAATTTAAGTAATGACAAAACGCTTAATTAACTATGTTAAATACGATATTAGTTACTTAAAGTGACAGTGTAACACTTTGGATCTGACATATGGCTCTTAAGACTACTAAGAAAACGTTTTGTAAAATATATATGATATATGTGTATGTTAAGGAACGAAAATACACATACATGTAGTAACGTTTCATGACTAAAATCCATGTTACCCTCATTCAAGTATGTCAGTTTCACAATTAGATGCATTGCATTTCCTTAGTAATAGTTTCATTAAACGATTGGTGCTCTACCATTGTGTTACTATACTGCACAATGTTGAACTTTATATCCATGAATTATTTCCTATTATTGTTAATTTATCATGTTTTTTTAAACTACATGCTTCTGTCATATCTGCATAATTCGAATGTTTTTTTATTCTTTAAGTGCTTAAATATATGTATGACCAAATCAATATACATGTGGATTACTTGTAATTGTTATTCTATTGGGTCTGCTACCTTCGTATTAGAGATGTATTAATTGTACCGTTGTCACTGAATAGTGAAATAATTTGAAACATCCATTCGCACGTATTGTAATCAGATGACGGAAATTTTTTTTTTAGGTTGTTTAAATAATAATCGTGATATCGTATAATGTCAAGATATATTAAAATATGAAACTGAAGATACATTATAATGAGACAAATTGTTGTTCACATCCACTGGACAAGTGACAGATTGCCAATAAATTACCGGACAGTACGTATAGCATGTCTATTAAGAAGACAAGAATTGCTGCCACGGCACTTGAACGGTCATTACACAGGCATTGAATACCGTCCTTCTTACTAGAAACATGCTTTAGAAAATAGAGTTACTTCGTCACCACATATAATAACGTCTTATAACCTATTTGTAGATACGTTGTATTTTTTTAATACTTGATGGCCAAGACATTTTAATTTGTGCTGAACCAAATTGTGATTTATTAAATTCTGAAATTAATATTTCAGATGCGTAAATTCATAAAAAGGATGTTATAATGATGCTTTATACTATACAGTATATCATTTTGACTTGAAAATCCCTTCTATGGTTAAGGCAATTCGTGATTTATAGTGATTAGTGATTTAATTAAAACATTTTTAACGTACTGTATTATAATGATGAAGTTGTTTTTTCTTCAAACCTGCGGTTTAAAATGAATTATGACCGTAGCAAAGAAATTGATAAACCCCTGGCTCGGACTACTCTATAAACTCGTATGTGTGAGGACGATATTGTGTTCATGTTTTCAAAATAAGTGTAGTAGTGGACTGTGGGGCATCCTTGTTCGACATACGTTTTGAAGTATTGTGTTAATTTACATGTGTTGTCTATGACACGTGTTTGATGATGATTTTCATTACCTTTATTGCGGTGCTTAAACATTAAAGGAGCATTTTCACGTTTTGGTAAATTGACAAAATTACAAAAGTTGTTTCGGATTCGCAAATTTTCGATTTAGTTACGATATTTGCGAGGAAACAGTAATACAGAACGTAGCAGTGTTCGAGCCTCACGTCTGATAACCGTGCCTGTGTTTGCCGATGTAGCAGTGTTCGAGCCTCAAGTCAAGCCGTCTGATAACCGTGCCTGTGTTTGCCGATGTAGCAGTGTTCGAGCCTCACGTCTGATAACCGTGCCTGTGTTTGTCGATGTAGCAGTGTTCGAGCCTCACGTCTGATAACCGTGCATGTGTTTGCCGATGTAGCAGTGTTCGAGCCTCAAGTCAAGCCGTCTGATAACCGTGCCTGTGTTTGCCGATGTAGCAGTGTTCGAGCCTCAAGTCAAGCCGTCTGATAACCGTGCCTGTGTTTGCCGATGTAGCAGTGTTCGAGCCTCACGTTTGATAACCGTGCCTGTGCTTGCCGATGTAGCAGTCTGATAACCGTGCCTGTGTTTGCCGATGTAGCAGTGTTCGAGCCTCAAGTCAAGCCGTCTGATAACCGTGCCTGTGTTTGCCGATGTAGCAGTGTTCGAGCCTCAAGTCAAGCCGTCTGATAACCGTGCCTGTGTTTGCCGATGTAGCAGTGTTCGAGCCTCAAGTCAAGCCGTCTGATAACCGTGCCTGTGTTTGCCGATGTAGCAGTGTTCGAGCCTCACGTCTGATAACCGTGCCTGTGTTTGCCGATGTAGCAGTGTTCGAGCCTCACGTCTGATAACCGTGCATGTGTTTGCCGATGTAGCAGTTATCGAGCCTCAAGTCAAGCCGTCTGATAACCGTGCCTGTGTTTGCCGATGTAGCAGTGTTCGAGCCTCACGTCTGATAACCGTGCCTGTGTTTGCCGATGTAGCAGTCTGATAACCGTGCCTGTGTTTGCCAATGTAGCAGTGTTCGAGCCTTATGGCGAACGTCTGATAACCGTGCCTGTGTTTGCCGATGTAGCAGTCTGATAACCGTGCCTGTGTTTGCCGATGTAGCAGTGTTTGAGCCTTATGGCGAACGTCTGATAACCGTGCCTGTGTTTGCCGATGTAGCAGTCTGATAACCGTGCCTGTGTTTGCCGATGTAGCAGTGTTTGAGCCTTATGGCGAACGTCTGACAACCGTGCTTGTGCTTGCCAATGTAGCAGTGTTCGGGCCTAAAGTCAAGCCGACTGTGACGGGTTGTGATCAGGTTTATTTTGTGGCCGGTTTTGGCTTTTCCTGTGCACGAGTGTCCGAGTGTACTCTTATCCTTTGCAGACATGAACAACGTCGGCATTGCAAACGCTGAAATGAACAAACTGACCTTTAGCGATTGTACTGGTATGAGGTCAAATGATCCGAACCTGATTAACATATCGTACTTTAGAAACATAACATATCACTGTCCTCCATCAGATCTCCAAACAAATGCATCCAGGGTATATAAGGTCTGTGTAGATTCGTATTTTAGGCAGAGAACTAGGTCCTCGTCTTCAAAACGGTTTGATTTGCTTTACTTTTCGATCACTGTATTCGTGATGTTTTACATTTGTAGGTTTATTTAAATGTGTATCTAAAGGTATTAATGTATGTAAGAACATGCTTAAAAATGGGTTAAAATCGCAAAAGCTGTTTAATGACTTTCGGCTACCACAGCTGGAATCAATTTATTTGTTGAGTCGTGTTATATTTATAAGTGTTTTGTCCTGTATTGTTATAATGGCAATAGGTACCTTGTCTTAAATGAAAGGCGATCAGATGGCATCATGGTGTCATTAAGTTACGTTTAGGGAGTTGTATTATTCCTGTAATTACCGCTGTGTTTATAACGTTATCATTCTTTATGGAATTTAGCAATCGTTAAGCACACATGTTTGTGATTGCATTTATTGTTACTAGTATTGGCCTAAAAGCATCTTGGTAAAACTATTATTGTACCTGATTTAAATATAGGCAGCTTCACATTTAGGGCAAATAATGGTGCCTTATGTTTGTTCATATCGTTAAGTTGTGGATAATTTTCCAATTAAATAATTTATAGTTTACAAAATACTGTAGCCCACATGGACTTACAGTTCAGTGTAGAATATTTCGCACTGTTACATACTGTCTATTGTACTTTTAAAGTGAGTTTACGTATTTACATTTGAAATGGAAAACTCAATTTTGATTTTTTAAACCGTGCTTTTTAGGTGTGCATATAGTACAGTGAATTCGAAAAATCATATAATTTATTTCTGAATAACAAATTAATTATTTGTCTTCATCATTTGCTGAACTCATACAAAATCGATTACATGTGTACATTGTTGTTCGAATAGTCATGAGCTCATAGGCATTTAATCATAATATAATTAATAAATAGTTATTATAAACACTTTTAAATACATCAATTATCATTCTTTAAAACATGTTCGTACATTAAAACAATAATAGTTCATAAAGCAATAATAGGTGTTTTACTTAAACTACGTATTAAATATACCCTGGTAAGCTCAAAGTGGACAAGGCCAGTTTGAACCATAGCGACATAATTCGAATAAACTTCGTAGAGGAAATCATGATTATACTGAATACCGAATATGAGAGATGTTTGATAAAAAGATTTACCACACATTAGTGTACATATAAACAGATGACCCATGGAGAAGGGACCACTTAGGCGCGAGGGGCATAATTTAAATAAATTGTGTGAAGGACTACAGTACTAGGTTACAAACCAAGTATTAACATGTGGGTATTGTGTTTTAAGAGAATAAAAAGCCTCGCGCCACAGATTAACCAACGGTTAGGAATACTTTAATTGTCTTATATAGAGGGCCCCTAAGAGACATGCTTATTAAGTTGAGTCAAAGTCTGCCCACCGGTTAAGAAGGAGATGTGAAGGAAAAATTTCACAGACATCCGCACATCACGCACGACCCCATGGACGGCGAACATCACGGAATCACTATAGCTCAACATGATGTGCTAAGGTGCGATAATAAAATAGAACTGTATAATTGTATTTAGATAAAGACGTTTATATTATCTTAAAGAGATGTTGATATACTCGTGATTAAGGGTACTATTGAGAAACCCTATCACCATTTATGTTGTGACCTGTTACATCTAATCTGTGTTTCA
The DNA here is from genome assembly GCF_020536995.1 of Dreissena polymorpha. NCBI lineage: Eukaryota > Metazoa > Mollusca > Bivalvia > Myida > Dreissenidae > Dreissena > Dreissena polymorpha. The sequence continues at coordinate 83,205,445 of NC_068364.1, forward strand.
CGGAGATGGTTTGATTCCTATAAATTGTTGTTGTTTGGGTCAATAAAATTGAAGTTTGTGAGGTCCTATTAACGTCGAACCGTTTTGCGACGGCTGTCGGGTATTCGCCAAATATGAAAGTTTGATCGAAAGAAATAAATGCAAGATAGCAAATGAGATCTTAATGTGAACTGGTAACTACAAAGACAATGCATTCATGCTTGCCTCGCCCTAACAAAGACAATCCATTCATGCTTGCCTCGCCCTTACGAAGACAATCCAGTCATGCTTGCCTCACCCGTACAAAAACAATCCATTCTTGCTTGTCTCGCCCGTACAAAGACAATCCATTCATGCTTGCCTCGCCTTTACAAATACAATCCATTCATGCTTGTCTCGCCCGTACAAATACTTTCCATTTATTGTTGCCTCGCCCGTACAAATACAATCCATTCATGCTTACCTCGCCCTTACAAATACAATTAATTCATGCTTTCCTCGTCCGTACAAAGACAATCCATTCTTGCCTGCCTCGCCCGTACAAATACAATCCATTCATGCTTGCCTCGCCCTTACAATGACAATCCATTCATGCTTGCCTCGACCGTACACATACAATCAATTTAGAGCTGTAACGATTCACCCATCATTCGATTCGATTCGATTTTGATACCAAATGGTCCGATTCGATTATTTTCGATTCGATTCAAATTATTTGCTGCTTATTTTGCAAACTCTTTCATGATTGGTCTGTCAAGGGCATGAATTCATATGTTTGGTATTTGTTATTTACTTATTATGTTGTTCATTTAAAGTGTTAAATTTTTGAAATAAAATTTAAATACGCAACATTGTTTTATAAGTAACACATTTATTGAACAAAACTTACTGTTGAGTTATTCTTAAATAACATAGAATGCACAATGTATCACATGTGTTTAACAGAAAACACACACACACAAAGCATGTAAGTTTATTAACAACTTCCAGTTGACTGCTTAACAGAATGCACATAGTTTAGTAAACAAACCATATTTATTGAGGAAAAAAATCAGATCAAAACATCACATGGGTATAATTTGTTAAAAGAGCTTGTCGTGGGAGATGAAGATTTCACATCTGAAATATCAACCGAGTGTTTTCTCTTTAAATATTGCCTCACATTTGAAGTGCTTCCAGATTTAGGGTAACTTACATTACCTCAACAAAACAAGTTTTGCAAGTTGCCTCTGCATCAGAACCTTCGCGAAACCCGAAATGTTCCCAACTTCCCATACTTTTGATTTTAATTTTGACGGTGCGTCTTTTAGCGTGGTTGAAGAAGCCATTTTGACGGCTCGTGTAATGCTCAGCATGTTATTCATTCATTCATTGGATGTCATATTGGTTATTGACCAATCACTAGACATATTACAAATGAAAAGAAAGTTTAGACGATGGATTTGGAAAGTAATGTTTGAAATGCGGATCAATCGGGATTGCAGTGAATCGAATCGAAATTGGCCATATTGGTATCGAAATCGAATCGGCGGCGTTGAACGGTTTTTCGATGCATCGAACCGAGTCGTTACAGCTCTATCTATTCATGCTTGCCTCGCCCGAACAAAGACAATCTATTCATGCTTGCATCGCCCTAACAAAGACAATCCATTCGTGCTTGCCTCGCCCGTACAAATACAATCCATTCATGCTTGCCTCGCCCTTACAAATACAATCCATTTATGCTTGCCTCGCCCTTACAAATACAATCCATTCGTGCTTGCCTCGCCCTTACAAATACAATTCCCCCCCCCCCAAAATAAAATAAAAAATAAAATAAAATAAAATAAATAAATTGAAACAAGCCTACACACTGCCACCGGAATGCAAACAAAAACAAGAATTATGTCCGATCATTGCGCGCTTCGCGTCTTTTATTTCCTATAATGACGTCAACGGCTGTCGTCCCGAATCCTCCCGGACGATTTCCCTAATACGTTAAGTGCACTTAGTACCACTGTCCGGGATACTTGATTTTCATTTGAGCCACACCCTCGCTGTCCCGCTCCGCCCAGTCTGTGGTCTGTCGCTACCAGCTCCGCTGCTCCTGTCACTGTACCGACCCGCCTCCTGACCATGGATTCAGATGAGTATGCGTATAAAGTTTAAAAACGTATCATCCGATGGGTCTTTCAAGTTCTAGGGGCCGGCGGGAGATGACAACCGACTCGAGGAATGAAAGAACTCGCTGGGTGTGCAGAGTCACCCGCAGAAACTCTCCTATCCGCATGTCATGATAATAAAAGGCGAAGACAGTGGTTCGTTGCAGTCTTCAACAAGTATTTATGCGGGCGACTCTCGCACCTGTCGCGACGCGCATGTTCAAGCTTGCTTACCTTTTCACGATCGAGTGTACATGGACGTGTGTGGTTCGAGGTTTATAATGTCGTTCCGCGCCTGAGGTTGCAAAATGTGAGGACCCGGCGTGTATGGTGTACGAACCGGTTCAAAAGTCTGAATCGTATCATACGGTTTAGCTACAACCGTATCATACGGTTTACACTGAATCAATCTATCTTTAAACGGCGTTTTTTTTATAAACCGTCTGAAACGATTCGTTATCATACGGTTTCGAATCATACGGTTTAACGTATAAACCGGTCAAAAGTCTTAAAAGCGTATCATACGGTTTATAAACCGTATGATACGATGCAGACTTTGGAACCGGTTCGTACACTCCACTTATTGAGGGTAAACCGGAGTACCTGGATGAGACCCATATGTCTGTTATGGTGGCCTGTGACCTATTGGGTTTTAAAACATATGATAAGTGTTTGTAATCGATTTTAGCAACACTGTGTACTAGAATTGTAAGTAATAAACCGCAATTGAGTTATTTAACGATCATTGACTTATTAGCCTATGCAATTTGTAGAACCAACGCTTCACCAATGCCCTTCATTATTCATTGTGTCGACAAACCTCTCAACATGTTAACCTTTAATTTTTTTCTCTCTGTAAATAAAATTGGTAAAACGACATCACAAAAGCAAATTAATGGTTTCTTGTTGCATATTGGCGTAAGAACAAATCATGTTGTCCACCACACTTTGGTATTAACCTGGCGCTATATGTTTAAAGTTTGTGATAACTGATACAAAATATCGTGGATCGAAGTGTTATATACATAATCGTTCTCACCGTCATCATCATAAGCCACAGAACACCACCATCATCATCTACAACAGCGTCAACAACAAAAGCACCACTATCTTGTTCATCATCATCATCATCTACAACAGCAGATGATGATGATGATGATCATCATCATCATCCTCCTAATCCTTCAAAACAACAACACCATTCAACCATCACCGCCATTTTCGCCATCGTCTTCGTCAATAAGATGTGTCAATCATAATCATCTAACTGTATTTATATCATTATCATGTTTATCACTATTATCATCTTATAATACACTGTTTCAAATGAATCAATCAGTAATCAGAAATTAGTATTTCTTGTATATATATAATTATCAAAGCGGCTGGTACCGATCTATTATCGCAATATCGATGATTTGTTGATGAAAACAATGCTATTAATTATGCCGATCGTATTTTTGACGGTGATGATGCTGACGATTACGATATCATATGACGACGATTACATTGATGATGATACTAGTAATAGTGATTGATGATAATAATGATGTTGAATTGTGATAACGACGATAAAGGTGCGTTTCGTTTACTGTATAATAAATACATATACATATATAATACATATAAGGTTATTTATTATTAATGTGATGCACAATAAAAGTGCGCGTTAAAAATGTAAATAATATGTTTTTCTCACTTCGTATCACACGATGAATACCATTTTGTCGAACAATATTTGACTGTGGTTATAAGGTATTATTCATATTTCAGGCATTTTCCTAGGATTTTGGGTCAGGCACAGCAACAAGACAGCGCAGGAGGCTGTTTGTGCGGAACGAGGAGGAGGGGGGGGGGGCGCCCCTTTCGCGTGTCGATTAAAACATGTTCTAAATAAAAATATTTAACTGCTTTGGAGCTATTAAAACACAACAATGTCCCTTTTTATTATTTATTTATTTTTCCTCAACTTAATTTATTAAAGTCATATATTATAATATCGAATAACAAGAAAAATAACAATGAGCATTAGAACTTAAAAACTGATTGGAAAATGCAACATCAAAAATACAGTTACATTATTTACCACAAGTTTTACAGATGTAAACTAACCAAAACAATTGTTTTCCGAGGCCTCTCCTGGCGCCAGGCATCCATCATTCTTCCGAAGTCGAATGGCTGAATGTCTGGTCATTCAATGATGACCATTATCAGAGCATTAAGAACAGCAGACTTAAGAACGAGATTCAGTGTTTACCCTATTAATTGTACTGAAGCCTCTCTCGCAGTCTGTTCAGTGTTTACCCTATTAATTGTACTGAAGCCTCTCTCGCAGTCTGTTCAGTGTTTACCCTATTAATTGTACTGAAGCCTCTCTCGCAGTCTGAAATACACACCATTTGTAAAATTACTCTTAAGTCGTATCTTTTAAATCGCTTTGATTTAAATACAAATAGATATTTAAGCAAGAAAGCTAATATGATGACTGTGTACATGAGGTACACTCGAGCAAGAAACGTGTATTAATAAATATGATGTTGAAATTTATATAAATGCATTATTCTCTTTTGCGTTGCACCAGCAAGAGTATTCAAGCTACCACCAGGGTCGATTGGTTGCCATGTTCCGGATCTTCTTATTTTACATGACAGAATAAACGCTATGAAATATTCTATCTTTTACACATATCCCACATCTATAATGCCTTCCCAGCTCCCACAACGGATAGGGTGTAGTCCGCACAGGCTAATCTGGGACGAAACTTTCGCTTTAACTGGAATTTCGTGCAGAAGGGACTTTCTTTACCAAAGAAATTAACACAGACTCACCAATGATGAATTATTGTTACAAAAACTGCATTTTAAAAACTCTCTGATACCGGAGTCGTGGTATTTAATGGAATTATTTTGGGTTTGAATTAATACACGATACTGTTGAATTGAAACTAATGCATTTGAAAGTATTGAAAAGCAATTATGATAGGTGGAATTAAAAACAAACCAGACCATAGTTTTGATATAAAGCAATGGGACAATATCAATATCTGTTTTCTAAACTGCCTTTTGTATTTCAGCCATACACATTTTTTTAACTTCAGAACTGTATATTAAATGCTGTATGTTATTTCAGCAATACACACACATATACGTGATACAAGCATCTATACATTATTATCTTATAATTACTTTGTGTTGTTTATACCTGTGTTACATATGTGCGGTCACATATAATTTTGTAAAAAGAAAACACAATAATTAATTCAATAACGATGTTTAATGTGTTAACAGTTTTCGTATAAGGAATATTCCATATTGATTTTGTCTTTTCTCTCCTGGAGATTTACAAGCGTACCAGTGTTTTAACGTTTATATAAAGAACTGTTACTGTTTGATCACGAAAATTGCGTTTTCAGTTAAATAAATAAATAAATCATTATATATGGGGCACTGTCAGATTTATATTTTTTTTCGATAATTCTAAGGTTATCATTGTGTTAATTATTATATTGGTTGTGATCTTTCTTGTTGTTCACATCGTGTCGAACGCGTGAATGCAATAACTACAGCAGGCCCTTATTTAACCTACATGCATATAATGGGTAGTGTGAAGTCGCCAAATCCAACGGCAACTGTACTCTTAATATTTTGTAGACAATATAACTGAATATAATATTTCCCACGATAATACTGAATAAAGATGGGTTAACATCTTTAACCATTGCACGGACACAGCCTTACGTCTGCGTATACTTGGTATAATGACCATGGCTAAAGAGGACTTCGCGCGGGGGTCGCAGCAGGGGGAGAAGTCTCGAGCGTCAGTAAGAGCTAAGAGTTTCGCTTAACGTTGACGAGCCGTTTACAAACATATTAATAAAACACATGTATATGCAAATGATTCACGATATTTCGTCCTTACATATGGCCTATCTCGTCCAGTGTTCAGATGTGCATTTGTTGTATGATGGCGTCCCTCGTGTACTTGGTCACCGCAGGCCGCTCCGCTCGCTGTATCTCTACCACTCGCCGCAAGAAGTCCACCACCCTGTCCGTGCTCCTCAGGAACTGCGCCCTCTCTATGGCCAGCGCGTCCTGCAGCGTGAACAGCGCCGTCTGCACTTCCTGCTTTCGCTGCATCGCGCGCCTCTGGAGGTCCTGTCGGAGTTGGTAGGCAGCCTTTGCTCGATCGAAATAGAGGTCGGATCGGCGATTAAAATTGTCACTTGCTGTTCTAGAACAGTTCACTTTAAAATCAATATTATTTTTGAGATCACGTGTATTTTCTCCCAAACTGAGGTTGGCATATGTCCGCGCTGTAGGAGCCGCGCTATGCTGGCGACGCTGGCCAGGCAGATCCGGAATCTCCCGATGTTGGACAGCAGACACGCTTCGGAAAAGTGGATTGTGCTTCGCGTTCTTTTCCAATCCTAAGGAGCACACTTCCGGGTTTACATCGAGATCGTCGATCATCGTGTCTTTCTCGATACACTGAACGTCCCGGTACGCAGAGAACTTCACGGACGGTCTGGTCGCCCGTGTTATGATGCCCTGTTTTCTTGGAGACAACAACGCTTTCCGCTGGCCTCGGTTCGGATTGACTGCATCCTCACTCTTTGAGCATTTGGGTATGCCAGAGGTATGCTCGCTCGGAGGTCGCCAGTTGGGCGGCGCGATGTTACTTCCGCTCGACTGGGAGTCTCCTGAGGTATAGTTTAAAGGGTGGCTGTAGAAGTGGCCGCTCTTCTGACGGAACTTATGCGCCTCGTAGCGAATGGACTTCCGGGCGCTGTTACGCTGCGTGGTGATGTCACTCATCAGCTTATTCATCTTGGTCTGCACGACGCGGTTCCGGCGGTACGCCGTCTTCTCGTTAACGCTCCAAAACACTAAAATACGGGAAGGGAACAATACGTCAGAGTGAGTTACATCGTTCATGCTCCAAAACACTAAAATACGGGTAGGCAACAATACGTCAGAGTGAGTAACAGTTTTCACGCTCCAGAACACTAAAAACGGGAAAGGAATAATACGTCAGAGTGAGTTACGGCGTTCATGCTCAAAAACACTAAAATATGGGAAGGGAACAATACGTCAGAGTGAGAAACAGCGTTCACGCTCCAAAACACTAAAATACGGGTAGGCAACAATACGTCAGAGCGAGTAACAGTTTTCACGCCCCAGAACACTTAAACACGTGAAAATAACAATACGTAAGAGTGAATTACAGTGTTCACAATCAAGAACACTTAAATACGGAAAGGGAATAATACGTCAGAGTGAGTTACAGCGTCCACGCTCCAAAACACTAAAATACGGACGGGAAGGAAACAATACGTCTGAGTGAGTTAGAGCGTTCACGCTCCAAAAAACTTACATACGGGAAGGGAAGGAAACAATACGTCTGAGTGAGTTACAGCGTTCACGCTCCAAAACACTAAAATACGGGAAGGGAAGGAAACAATACGTCAGAGTGAGTTACAGCGTCCACGCTCCAAAACACTAAAATACGAGCGGGAAGGAAACAATACGTTTGAGTGAGTTACAGCGTTCACGCTCCAAAAAACTAACATATGGGAAGGGAAGAAAACAATACGTCTGAGTGAGTTACATCGTTCACGCTCGAAAACACTTACATACGGGAAGGGCAGGAAACAATACGTCAGAGTTAGTTACAGCGTTCACGCTCCAAACCACTAAAATGCGGGAAGGGAAGGAATCAATACGTCTGAGTGAGTTACAGCGTTCACGCTCCAGAACACGTAAGTATGGGAAGGGAACAATACGTCAAAGTGAGTTACAGCGTTCACGACCAACACCAATAAAACACAGGGAGGCAACTAAACGTAAGAGTACGTTACAACGTTCACGATCAAAGAAGGGAAGGGAACAATACGTCAGAGTGAGATACAGCGTTCACGCTCCAGAAAAACTTAAATACGGGACGGGAACAATATGTCAGAGTGATTAACAGCGTTCACGCTCCAAAACATTTAGATAAGGGAAGGGAAACAATACGTCAGAGCGGGGTACAGCGTTCACAGGGATTGCTTTAGTTGCAATATCAAGTTCGTGCTTCTATTGATTGACGCTGCCACTTGTCATGTACGACAACTCTTCAGAAACAGACTATGTGTACGAATGGAAGAAAGGAGAACCTTATGACTACGGTAAACATGTTTTATTATCATATCAATGTTAGCACTCACCTATCGGTCTGGGTAACTTTCTGTGCGCATGCTCTGTGGTGTCCCTTTTGACCGTCTGTCCGGGAGAGACGGGTTCTGTTTCCACACCCATCGGCATCACACCGTCTCCTGAGTACCGCAAGTTGTGATTCCAGCCACTGGTAAGTGTGTTAAGCTTAAACAAACTTCTTAAACAAAGTTACCCGTCGAGTAATCATCTGGAAACCGTGCACGTATGCTTAACGTCAGAACACATACAGCGTCAGAACACATCCTTATTTCTTTACAAGGAGCTGTAACACGACTTAAACTTTTAAGATTGTACAGAGTTACCTATCTTGCCTCTTACAAACACAAGCACAGTGTTCTATCTATTGCTTCATATCCGCGATACTATATATAGTAAAGTTCTGTCAAACTACAATGTTTAAACTTTCCCCTTGAAGCAATAGTAATTGACATGTATCCTTGTTTTACATTATCGATAATTTTAAGTTCCGGCACTCTTTTATTGCGCGTATTTGTTACCGTTCTATTTGTTCAGAAGACATGAGCGATCTCTGCGTCTCTTTTTGTTGACAGAACGTGCGAGTCCTTCGTCCAAATACTGAAGTATATTAATACAGCAATTTCGATCGGCAATTATTTCGATCTGTTATTACAGCGTATAAATTACTTTCCCTACGTTGTATACACGTAATTAAAAATGCTATATCGCCTGATTTAGTATTATAATAAAACTATTTCCGCCTATTTGGAAATAACCAATTTGCTTGAATATCGACGATTAAAAGAACGCTTTAAGATTATTTGCTTCAATTTGCAAGGTTTTGTTATTTCAATAGATAACGTTTCACAAAGTTTGAACGATATTCTATGGATTGTCCGCGGATATATTTGTCAACATTGTAATTTTGTCTGCGAGAACTATGCAGACCGTACGCGCTTTGACGTGGCTTCACAAAAGACGCGCAGGAAATGATTGTTGAAATAAATTCCTATTCACATTATATATATACGTCCTTTGTACCCATGCAAGTAAACTGTAGCTTTTACTAATTACTACATCGCCACCGCAGAGTTATTGACGATTACAAACTAGGCCTGGAAGAATGAATTACGGGTCTATGAACGTCTCATATCATCGACGATCGAATTTTAATCTCCCACAATCATATTATGGCATGGCTAATGTATTGTACAAACAGCGATCCTCTTCTTGATCAAACACAACTGCGACATGCACATTTCTCCATTGTCGGGGGTTTCCTACGGCGGCATAAAGGGGACATAGGAAATATTTTATTTAACTATTTCTATGACGTGCGAACGTCATAACTATGGCGTGCGCACGTCATAGAAATAGTTAAAGAAAATATTTCCTATGTTAGATTATTTAACTACTTCTATGACGTGCTTGACGTGCGCACGTCATAACTATGACGTGCGCACGTCATAGAAATAGTTAAATAACATATTGCCTATGTTATATTATTTAACTACTTCTATGACTTGCGCACGTCATAGTTATAGCGTGCGCACGTCATAGCTATCGCGTGCGCACGTCATAGCTATCGCGTGAGCACGTCATAGCTATCACGTGCGCACGTCATATCTATCGCGTGCGCACGTCATAGCTATGACGTGCGCACGTCATAGCTACGACGTGCGCACGTCATAGAGACTGTTAAATAAAATATTGCCTATGTCCCCTTTATGTTTCCTCAGTGTACGGTGTACCGTTATTGCATTCTGAACCGACTTTGTATTTGACACGAACGCTTTTAGTTGGCACTTAAAAAAATGAGCGCCTGTTAAATCAAAGACTTTGTTAAATTTACATGTATTGTTTACGACATTTTGGCCATCCATACATGTAAAACGAATTAAAAATACATTGCGCTAAAGAAAAACTTCATTCAACCACAGCACGTTTCCCACATTAATTGTTATAATATGACTCATCAACAATAGTTTAAACCTTTTTATTTTTGCTCGATTGAATCGAAAGCCTAAAGCTTATTTCCAGTGTAGAGAACCAGTACTTGTCCACTGTAGAGAGCCAGTACTTGGTATTTAGGTAGCATACCTGAAGAACGCCGCCCCAACAGCGAGGATCGAACCCATGACACCCCGGTCGCTTGACAGATTGACCGACACCATATCTGTACTTCTTTGAACCATCTTCCAAGGTGCTTTATCTGGGTATCAGTACATCCACCCCGCTGACGATATCTACCTGTTGGCGATATCCGATGCGATATAAGTCCAAACCTTTGGTATCAGTACATCTAACCCGTTGGCGATATCCGATGCGATATGAGTCCAAACCCTGAGTGTCAGTACATTTACCCTGTTGGCGATATCCGATACGATATGAGTCCAAACCCTGGGTATGAGTACATCTACCCCATTGGCGATATCCGATGCGATACAGGTCCAAGCCTTGGGTTATCAGTCCATCTACCCTGTTGACGATATCCGACGCGATATAGGTTCAAACCCCGTGTCAGTACAAAACAACACATGTTAATGAACAGTTATAAAAATGCATGTTCGTTTATTCACAATCATCATTCGGAAAAAAAATTAAAGAGTTTGGAACGCTTTTCGTCAATAACGTGCATTACTGACATAGCATTCAAACTATAACTGGATTCAAAAAGCCTGCGTGGTACGTTTGCATTTGCTTTTTGAAGCCAGGGGTTCTCATCCTTTGATAGGCGAATTAAATAAATATTTTTCCCTTGATATAATTTAACTGTTCAAACTATTACTTGTTTTTTTTTAATTCATTGAACAACATTAAAAACATCACAATCTCTAATCACGTCCATTTAATACCGAATATTACCAAGAACAAGAACAAAACATAAGCACTTAAATCTAGCAGTTTCTTTTCTCCAGAGCGCTTGGATTCAAATAAAACATGAATATCAAATTGAATTAATTCAGCCTACACAGTTTAAATTCGAGGTAAGGTCGCGGTGGTGTAGTGGATGAGGTGTCCGCCTAGCGATCGGGAGTTCGTGGGTTCGCTCCCTACTCGGGGAGCGTTCTCATTATCTCCTCCATAGACACCAAGTACTGGTTCTTCCCAGGAAACGGACTCGACAGTGTCCATATCTCCCTAAAATAGGCCTTCCTGTAATAGTCAGCAATTTACTGCAGAAAGTACGAAGTAGAAGTAGAAGAAGAAAACATCGCAACAATGTTATGCTCCACTGCAAGCCTAAAATTAACTGCTTGATTTTTTTTTATCAGTGATTAAAATTCCACCGCAATTGATTTTCACTAAAACGTGTGAAAATTTAAAACATTTTAATATTTAAAAAGAAACCGGGTCTTAAAGCTTCACAGAGCGCTTTGTATTGTTATTATTTCAATCATCTACTTTATAAAATTCAATAATTATTTGTCTCTTTTGATCTGTTTTTTTTTTAAAGTTAATAACAAACTTGACATGATAGTTGAAGGAATACCACTCAGACGTGACCAACGAAACAGTGATTCTTCCTCGTAGTTCTTCTTTTTATTTCCGTGTTATGTTTCCTCTCAGCGTTTGTGTGTTGAGTTGTCTACATATGTTACTCTTCAGCATTTGTGCTTGCGATTTTTTTGTATTTATTGTTAAGCTTAAAACGACAACACAAATCGCGATCATGCTTGTGACGGCATCACCACCAACACGAATATAATGAAAACAGCTTCGGACAAGTGGACATTTGTATTTGTTAGGCGTTTTCTTGATGTGGATCGCGACGCATGACGCTTTTTATAGATTGTTTAAATTAACCACATACGTAGTCTAATCAATGAGATGTTAAACGCGGATTTAGTGGTTTATTATATATGTATATATAGTCTTTGAAAAAACTTTAACAAATAATACATACAAATAAAAAGCAGTAAACTATTTCGACAAGAGCCTCGTTTGTCGTGCTCACCACAATGGAGCCGAATACTTAAACTATAAAAATAGCTCATCGTACGTACTATTTACTCAACGTAGTCTGGAAGGAGCTTTGATGCGGGATCGGTCGCTGGCAACCTTAGTCTGGAAGGAGCTTTGATGCGGGATCGGTCGCTGGCAACGTGGCACATACTAAAGACCTGAATGTGATCTGGTATCAGTTATAATATTCAGCTTACAGCTGACAGTTACAAAAGTTTTGTTTATTAAACTTGAATAATGCTATTTAAATAAGACTTACAATCGTTGCAAATCGATTGAACAAAGAAGTGCAATAGGCGCAAAAAATGTTATGAACACGGAACACATCAACATTTGTTATGTTACGTATTTACGGATGGTCTGTTGAGTAATAGACAGGAAATATAAAGTGAAAAAAATGAGTTCAGTGCAAATGAGTGTGTTCAGATTAATATACCTGTAGTGTACAGAGATTCCGCCTTTTGACCATCGCTGGCTTATTAGTTGCGTTACTTGGGATAGTTCGAAATACAGGCAACATCCCGTTCCAGAGACCTCCTTGGGAAGTTTAGATCGCAGTGTATAGCACATTATACATTGCGCGTGATTTTAACGTATCATGCAAACGCCGTGGCGTAGTGGATATGGTTTCCGCCTAGCGACCGGGGGGTCACTGGTTCGATCCCAACTGTTGCAGCATTCTATAGATCTCCCGCATAGATACCAAGCATTGGTTTTAGTCCCAGGAAACGGAATCGAGAGCGTTTCAAATAACCTAAGGCTTTCTATGAAATCGAGCTAAAATAGATAGGTTTTCACAAAATTAAACGACGAGTTACAATTGTAAAAGTAGGTTAAAGGTCATGAAGGATCGAACCTGTCACCGCTAAGTTTTGGCGTCGTGTGCAACCACTTGATCAACAATTTACACAAAGTATTAAAATTACACACGCCTCTGTTTGTAATGGGACATTACTGAAATGCTAAATAGTTCGATTGGTTAGGAATTGTCGATGTGCTCAACAGCTGGAGGTCTGATTTATAACGTTGTACGAACTATTTTGACAGAAAATGCCTCACCACCCCACACGAAACTAATTTGAGCACTTATACAAATACCCGCGTGATTGACACCGCTACCGAAAGTGATATATAAATAGCAATTAATTTTCCATGTTATCTTGTTTCAACAATATGACGTGTATCGTCAAGTGAATGTATCGATATGTACAAGTATTTGACTTTGGCAAAATATTTTATTTGTAACAAAATGGATTATTTGTTAGACAAGAGATTTTTTTAACCATACGTATACAACATGAAACCCGCCTAAATAGTATTAACTTGTTCTCGAACAAACAATTAATGCAACGTTTTTTTCTTTGAATATATGTTTAACATAATTGATCTTCCTCTATCACGTTGAAATTAACCCATTTATGCCTAGCGTCTAGAAAAAAGGCCTTGGCAAACATGATGCGTCTCATCTGGGTCTGCGCTGTTTGCTTTAATGGATTTCTGTACGAAATAGTCTAAATATAGAAATAAATATACTAGACATCCCTAATTTTGGAAATAAATTGATCCGATTTAGAAGGATGGGAGAGTCTACCAGGCATAAATGGGTTAAACAAAACTGCTTTCACATAAACTCAATGCTACGAATAAGCGGCTGATAAATAGAAAAGTCCAACTAAAAGGAACTATGAAATTTAGAGGGACGTGGTCAAAGTTTTGCAAAATGACGATTTTCGAAATAAGTGTCCTCGATTAAAAAAAGAATGTATACATTATGTTTAAACAAGAGTAATAAAGCGCCTGACTAGAAAATTGTTTAAAGCATTGTTCATTTGAGTCGTGTTCTGAGAAAACGGGGCATAAGGCATGTGCGTAAAGTGTCGTCCCAGATTAGCCTGTGCAGTGCGCACAGGCTTATCAGGGACGACACTTTCCGCTTTTATGACATATATCGTTTAAATGAAGTCTTCTCTTAGCAAAAATCCAATTTAGGCGGAAAGTGTCGTCCCTGATTAGCCTGTGCGGACTGCACAGGCTAATCTGGGACGATACTTTACGCACATGCATTATGCCCAGTTTTATCAGACCACGACTCATTTAGGTATAATGCAATTCAAAATGCGTCAAGTAATAAAGCGTGTGTAACGCTTTTCTCGATAATGTGGAAAAAATGTAGGATTACCGTAACGTTAATAGACATTCCTGAATCGATTTTAATGCCAGCGCGACAAAGTGGCAACGCACTTGTTTTTGGTTCAAGAGGACGCGGGTTCGAATCCCGATGCAGGCACTACTTTGTACTCCAACTTTTCCCCGCTGTTGTCATTAAGTTTAAACTATTCAAACAATATAGATTTGTAAACCTATTTAAAGCCATTTTCAAAAATACGTAAATCTATGAAAAGTCACCGGTCGGTATATGTCAGTGAGCTTAAACTGTATGTGAACCAAAGTGTTGTATATCAGAATGGTTTTGCTAAATCAGCTTCCCCATACCATTTGGAAAAGAACTCCTCACCATAGATGGCCTTGGAACTTTGTAAAAACTGCCAATAATTGACCTATAGCTAACTACATATCACAAAAATGGTTGATGTTAAACAGCGGACTCGCAATTATCTTTTTTTTCCAATTAACATATCTATCAGGGGGCCGTTTCATCAACGATCGTAAGACAATTTAAACTTACGAGATAATTTTGTAAACTTAATAAGTAGACGAACTAGCTCGCCATGCTTGTCAAATATATACGGCGCTTGAGATGCCAATGTAATTAATTAAGTAACATAGCTACCAGGCTTTCAAATCCCTTGGCCACCCGGAACTACATTAAGTTAATAGACGGTTATACAAATGAGCGTCTCTATGTGAAGAGTGCATGCGCGGACTGCACAGGCTAATCTGGGACGACACTTCACGTGAAGAGTGCATGCGCGGACTGCACAGGCTAATCTGGGACGACACTTCACGTGAAGAGTGCATGCGCGGACTGCACAGGCTAATCTGGGACGACACTTCACGCACATGCATTAAAACATCTTCTCACAGAGCGAGGCTCAAACAAGCAAAAGTGTATTGGCGTAATCATGTATCAGTGTCTCCGACAGATAACAACCGAACTGTTGTATTGATCTGCTTAACCCATTTATGCCTTGTGGACTCTCCCATCCTTCAAAATTGGATAAATTTATTTCCAAAATTAGGGATGTCTAGTATATTTATGTCTATATTTAGAATATTTCTGACAGAAATTCCTTTAAACAAACAGCGCAGACCCTGACTAGACGCCGCATAATGCGGCGTCTCATCTGGGTCTACGCTCTTTGCCAAGGTCTTTTTTCTAGACACTAGGCATAAATGGGTTAAGAGAATGGGTAAAACGGGCCACACTTATGTGATTTGATAATGGGACTAGGGAATATTTTGATGTTTAAAACAACAACGTTAAAATACTTTGCCAGACACCTATTTACCAATAGCGATTCACATGACTTAATATAATTAATGTACTCCAATAATTTGAACAAGGTATATTGCATGAGTTACTTATTTGATAATAATAGTTTTGAAATGTATTTCATTTGTTTTGTATGAATCTTGGACATGAACATATACTTGCAGTATCATGTCCATTACAATATGAGTTTAAACCTCGCTCCAAGAAAACGGGGCTTAATGCATGTGCGTAAAGTGTCGTCTCAGATTAGTCTGTGCAGTCCTCACAGGCTAATCTGGGACGTGTCTTTCCGCATAAACTGCATTTAAGTTTATAAAATACCGGCTTTCCATAAACGAAAACTTCAATAAAAGTGGAAAGTGCTGTCTCTGATAAAAGTGTACGGACTGTAAATGCTAATATGGGACGACACTAAGCACATGAATAATGTATTGTTTTATCAGAGCGAGGCACATTTATTTTCAATCAAGTTTCTACAATTTATCGTCGCTGATCGGTGTCACGTGGTTGTTTTAAATGGTGTATGTCTTCTTTATAATCACACGCATTGACATTGCTGTAAATTTCCGCCTTAGTTAAGTAAATTGTTATCGGATACATTGTTAGGGTTAATCCGGGTAATTTTGGATTGATTCTGAAAGGATTGCAATTGTCAAAAAGCTGCACCTTGCACTTAAGTGTAGTCATACGTAATGATGACGTAAGCAATGCCTCCCCCGGACGTTATCGTTGATAACATAAAGGTCTCTTCATTGGACATTCTACAATAAGTTCAGTATTGAGGCCACCAAACAAATCGTGTACAATCGGACAGGATAGGGATATTGTTAATTACATAAGGAAACTTCGGACAGTATTTATTGAAAACAATCTGGAACAACACGGACAGCATCGTAAGGTTGGTCCCATGATGCATTATTTGCAACAAGCTTGCAGTTCACCGAAATAATTATTTCATTTAAAACTATAATCTTCATTTTTTTTTGAAAACCTACCATAAAGTTGATCTACGTACTTATTGATTCGAATTGATCCGACGGCCCTAAATTAACTGGATTGACCTTACAATTTAACTTAGGTCGCTTTA
Organism: Dreissena polymorpha; assembly: GCF_020536995.1. NCBI lineage: Eukaryota > Metazoa > Mollusca > Bivalvia > Myida > Dreissenidae > Dreissena > Dreissena polymorpha. The sequence goes on from NC_068364.1 coordinate 83,222,245, forward strand.
GATGACTGACATATTTTGATACACCAATTAAATATTGTGTATAAATATTGACTGTATCCCATAGAGGCTTACTAATGCTATATGTATGTGCGCTTATAGTCTCAAGATATTTGAATGATTTGATTGAAACTATTTAATTTGTTAAAACAATAACCATTGCTGTGTGTGTTTATTTCCTTCTTACAACAGTGAGAAATCTTTTTTTTGGGAAAGATTTTGGCAATGTTTGATGTTTGATACTGCTTGAGTATCACTTTCTAAAATCAGATCAAAATTACACCCTGAATTGCAGAACGCGTACACAAGAATTGTTTGTTTCGTAAGCAGTGTGTGCCGTTAAAAGATTTATAAATATATGATATACAAACTAGATAGTCATATTAAACGAGTCAATTACCGATAATGCATAATGCAGTGTCGCGTTAAAAGTATGCTACATATAAATGCCTATTCATACGGTTTAGACAATTTGAAGATTTGTTCATTAGGTTAAAAACGCTTTTCAAAATTGTCCGGCATTATACAGATATACCGGTTCTACATGATGGTATTATCGGTAGAAACATCTTTGCCTGAAAACTGTCGTATGAACAGTTTTTGAACACATAACAATCCCTGAACAATGTTCGGTACAGGCATTGGTCGCTTTTGTTTTGATTTTTCGGATTTAGCCGACTTTTAAGACGTACACAAGTTTTGGCACGATGTTAATTTTGTAGTTGAAACTTTGTTTTTGAAAGCCATTCATCGTTATCAATCCTGTACTGCGGGTCAACATCTTTGACATTTGTTTGCAAACGATTTTCTATAGCGTGAATTGGTGTGGTCTGAATCCTCTTTCGTTTACTAACCACAAGCACCAATTGTACGTATAATTTGAAACGCTTAGCATTTGGATTTGTTTTTAATGTTTAGTACGTAGCAGTCCAACCGAGAACGACGTGCAAGCTTTATCAGACCGTGTCTTTTGCTTTTTGACACTAGCCGACTGTTACAATTGAATTACATCGCAAGGAGTATTGTTATTGTTTTTCAAATCTTGTTTGCGTAAAGATTGCAACCAGTGTCACATACTTTGTGTTTGTGGACGTTTGGGGCATCCCATAACGTCAATTCCTATTTTTCGCGTCATGGGTGAAGTGTATAACGCAAGAAAGGAATGCATTTGCTTATGTGGATATATTTTTAATAGACTGAAATCAGGGCGATACTAAAGCACCGTATCCCGACTGAAATGGGCTAAACTAACGAACGGCCAACACATAAAATGCATTTCAACATTTTATTGCATAACAAGCATATGTACACAGTCATAACATTTAATCTACGAGCGTACGAATGTCTAGCATGCTGCTTGCTAGACATTCATACGCTCGACCAGCACAATTCGCGTCGAATGATTGAGAATAAAACGAGCAGGTTATACAAGCCTTGACACGTGTACTATTTATTGCAATTCAAGAAAAAAATGTACCTAAAAAAGTATGCACACTTTTTGTGAAAACTGTTGTATGATGATTAATGGGGGAAGCTGCGCTATGTGTCGAGCTGACGTTACTAGTTGTGTTTGAATACATATGACAGATAAAATGTTATGACTGTGTACATATGCTTGTTATGCAATAAAATGTTCAAATGGAGGCGTCTAAAATTACGCTTTGCCGCTTTGTATCTGGTGTATTCAAAGCATTTCCGGTCTCGGGGCCGTCCGTATACTTACGAATTAAAAGTATGCTAACTGTATACTTACGACTTCCAAGTAAGCAAAAACTGTATAGTTACGACTTCCTAGTTTACTTACGACTTCTTTGTATGTTAAATGCATACTTACGACTTCCTAGTATGCAAGCTGTATACCTATGACTTCCTAGTAAACTAACTCTATTGTTACGACTTCGTAGTATGCTAACTTTATACTCATGACTTCCTAGTATGCTTACTGTATACGTATGACTTCATAGTATGCTAACTGTATACTTACTACTGACTAGTATGCTACCTGTATACTTACGACTTCCTAGTATGCTTACTGTATTCTTACGACTGCCTGGTATGCTAACTGTATACTTACGACTTCCTAGTATACTAACTGTATACTTAGCATGCTAACTGCTGCTCAGTAAACTTACGACTGCCTATTATGCTAACTATATACTTGTGAATACATAACATGCTAACTGCTACTCAGTAAACTTACGACTTCCTATTATGCTAACTGCTACTCAGTATACTTACGACTGTAAAGTATGCTAACTGCTACTCAGTATACTTACGACTTTCTAGTATGCTCACTGTATACATATGAATACAAAGCATGATAACTGCTACTCAGTATAATTATAACTTCCTGGTATGCTAACTGCATACTTACGACTACTGAGTATGCTAACTGTATACTTACGCAATCCTAGTATGCTAACTGTATATTTACGACTTCCTAGTATGCTTACTTTATACTTATGAATATATAGCATGCTTACTGCTACTCACTGAGCTTACGACCGTCTAGTATGCTCACTGTATACTTTGGAAATCAAAGTTTTGTCTTTAAGACATGGTTCGTTGCTTGAATTCCTTGTATAGGTGAAAAAAGGAACCATTATCTCTCTTGATGAAATAAATGAGCTATAAATACTGCTATTTTCTTTATAAAGCTATACGTGTACAACTGTAAAATGAATAAATGCATTCCAAACATAACAAGAGCAAATAAATACACTGAGTACGAATATGATAATTGAGAAAATTAAAATTTCAAAAAATAAGTTTGTATCCTTTGACACGGAATGGGAACTGTTTAACGCTATTGTCTCACAAACTTAAGATTTTAATTTGATGATTGTTGCAGTTTTAATTACGTTTTACAAATACTATTTAAAGCGTAACGTTACTCGAAAAAAAATGTAGGAACTATGTGTTATAAACTATAACAGTATGCACTATTATTGTTTCTCTATGCCTTTTTTATCTGTTATTACAATTCTTTGTTGCATTTTGTTTTTGTTTGATGTACTTTGTATATGTTTTTTTCAACACACAACTTCATGTGATTGTTAAGTTTACAAGATACTTCACTTACTGATATGCTTTGTTTGTTGTTGACTTCTACTACTATATAAATTAAGATATGAATTGATTGCATGTCATGTTGGTTTTTTGTTGTTGTTTCTAATTGCAAAGCAGTATTGTAAAAATTCATATTGCACATGTTCTTGTTTCCGAATAAAATGTGTTGAAAAAAATGCCGATTTCTACTAGCTACATGTTAACAACACATACGGTATTCGTGTATTTCTAAAAGGGATTCTTAGTTGAATGCAAATAAAATATTTATTAGAATTAACATCTTACTGGATGGCAATTTTTTTTTAAATTGATTAATATGAGAAATGCACTGCAATATTCGCAGTGACCATTAGCGGTTTAACCACTGCAGTGATGTATTATATTTAGACGCAAACACCGTTCGTACAATTATGTGCATGGACTATTTAGCAGAAAAATGAAACGTGGTAGATAATATTGTCGTTACTTGAAACCAACCAATCAATGAATCAATCAATCAACTTAGTTCAATAAATACAAGCAAACAATCCTTTCAAGGCAAATATATATATTTCCTTACAGGTGCTACTTTTTAATGTGTATTCAGTGAATAGGTGCTTATAAGACAACACATTTTAAAAGAAAAAACAGGAATTTGGTCCGTTCAGCAAACTCAAACATATTATCACAGGAAAACACTGAATGTAAACCTTATTTCACAGAACAATATTAATATTAGAAATCAATACTATTGTTCACTTCTGTTCATGATTTTGCTTATTACTAACTGCTTGTTTAGGAACAACTGCGCCTCGATCTAGGAAAACTCGGTTTATTAATGTACGTTAGTGTCATCCCAGTTAACCTATGCATTTAGCACTTTCTAATCAGTGACTACATTTCCAACCTACTCTGGATTTTCGTTTGAAAGAGACTTCCTTTTAACGAAGCCAGAAATGCGGAGAGTGTCGTCCCTGATTAGCCCCCACGGACTGCACAGGCTATTTCCAGAGCGAGGCTCAAAAATAAATAACAAGAGAAAGATGCAACATTTTAATTATTCTTTTTAAAATTAATTAAATACTTTCGTCAGTCCGAACAGGCTAATCCGGTACGACCGTTTTCTGATTCTATGGTACTTTTGGTTTGCATGAAGTCTCTTCTTAGCGAACATCCAGTCGGTGGAGAATGTCGTTCCATAAGCATTAGCGGACTGCGTACCTCGATTGACGATGAATTAAGCCCGATTTCCACAGTGCGCGTCGCATATTTAATGATTAAAGCTAGATATTGGGTAAGTAGTGGCAGATAATACTCGATGTCCTTGTTTGAAATTAATAAATTATAAATATAAGTTTACTGTGAGAAGTATAGTCTAAGAAGATTTCCCAAAACATACTTGAAAGGCAAACCGTAACGTGTGTCTGGAGTTTAACCTATCGCTTAAGTATAATATACTACTCAAAATTTGCTAATGATCATTTTTTATTTTCACATTATTTTCAATTAAATTTAATTTAATTTAAATTGTTATTTTGCATGTTTTGATGTTAGAATGTATGTTTTTGATTTTATTTTTATGTATTGATTTATCATTGATGCGTAACGCTGGCTGAATCTAGCTAGGGGTGAACTTCGAATTACACATACTATAAAAAGTGATCCTTAGCAAATTTTGAGTAGTATTGTAAGGTTTATAGCTTTACTTACTAACCTATACACATTTTAAGTAACAAGAGGAGTCATGCTGGTGCTCATTTGAAGAAACCATTTTGCAAACATCGTTTGTACGTTGATATAATACGGTGCAACTGGAGAACACCTTATACACGTGTAAGTGATAACACAGATAAGTCTCGCTATTGAAAAACATGGATTAATTCATGTGGGTAAAGAGTCGTCCCATATTAGCCTGTGCAATCCGCTTAGGTCAATGTGTAAATTGCCACCCTAAACTAGCCTGTTCCGTCCGCACAGGCTTATCAGGGACGACACTTTAAGCCGAAACTGGATTTTCGCTCAGAAGGGACTACCTCTAAAAGAACAAAACATAACAGTGCAAAGTGTCGTCCCTGATGAGCATGTGCGGACACTACACATTGGTCATGATGTAATACTTGTTCCTTTTGTTCATTGAGTAAAAAGAGCATGTATTTCACGAATGGCGGTGACTTTACTACAGACTTCTCTAAGTTCTTTACGCATTGAAGTGATATTAATTTAATTAAAGTATAACACTTTGCTCGCCGTTTGGGAGATTAACAACACTCGGATGTTGAATAATCATTTATCTTGGTTTGAATTGTCAAATATTTAGTAATCATTACTCGGTATATATATATATGCAGTTTGGTCCTAAACATAAGAAATGCAGATACTATACAACGATGTATGGCAATTAAATAGTGTTAATCATTTAATACACCCTTGACAGATAAGAAGATTCATTATGGTATAATTAAAAGCGAAGAAGCATCAGTTTCACTTTTGACTGATTCTTGTTTACCCACATTTTGAAAATCGCAAGGACCGGAAGTGTAAAATTCTTTATTAACAACATTACACTCGATAAATCACCAGTCTGTCACAGTGAATTGCTTCGTTAACTTGTTTTTCTACGTTCATCAGTCACACTGCAATATTTATATACCCTTATATATGATATTTTTAAGAAGGTATGTTAAGTATTTAATATACTGTTGTTATCCATTTTTTTTGTAATATTCAAATACCTCGTATCTTTTTAGGCTAGACATGAGGTTTTATGTTTAGTCTATTTCGTCTTTTGTTTTCAACTTTACACGTCTAACCACTCTAGAAGCGAAAATTATTGATCAGTCTTGATAGAACTAGGTAAAATATTACTATATTGAAAATATATAGGATCGAATCTGGGTCCAGTGCGTCCAAAAGCAACCTCACTTATTTAAATCTTAGAAAAAAGTTTTAAAACTATTGACGTCACTTTAATGATTCAATGCTGAAACTCGGTAAAAATGTTTATCTTGAAACAATCTTGGACATGTTTGATTCTGATTTAAGTGGGGTCACAAATTAGGTAACCAGTTCAAATTTTAGAAAAAAAAGAAGATTTGACACACCCTAGAATCTATATCTATCTTTATGAAAACTGGTCAGAATGTTAATCTTGACAAAATCTATGCCGAGTTTTAATCTGGGTTAAGAGGGACTAAAAGAAGGTCGGCGGGTCAAATCTGCTCGTGCAGCTAAAACTCAATTTATCATAACAATAAACAAGTCTTGAGTACAACCAAGCGCGCCTCTAGAAAGCAAAGATTCATTTAGTCTCGTTCTTGGAAAACTAGGCTGAATGCCTTTGCGTAAAGTGTCGTCCGAGTATGGACTGTTAATTTCTCACAGGCTAATGTGATACAATACTCTCCGCTTTTATGGAATTTACGTTAAAATGAAGTCTCCTGAAACAAAAACGCAATTTAGGCGAACAATGACGCCCCTTATTTCTCTTTGCAAACTGCACAGGCCAATCCGGGACGCTACTACACGCATATGCGGACTGCATAGGATAATCTGGGACGCTACTACACGCATATGCGGACTGCATAGGATAATCTGGGACGTTACTACACGCATATGCGAACTGCACAGGCCAATCCGGGACGTTACTACACGCATATGCGGATTGCATAGGATAATCTGGGACGTTACTACACGCATATGCGGACTGCATAGGATAATCTGGGACGTTACTACACGCATATGCGGACTGCATAGGATAATCTGGGACGTTACTACACGCATATGCGGATTGCATAGGATAATCTGGGACGTTACTACACGCATATGCGGACTGCATAGGATAAGCTGGGACGTTACTACACGCATATGCGGACTGCATAGGATAATCTGGGACGTTACTACATGCATATGCGGATTGCATAGGATAATCTGGGACGTTACTACACGCACATGCGGATTGCATAGGATAATCTGGGACGTTACTACACGCACATGCGGATTGCATAGTATAATCTGGGACGTTACTACACGCATATGCGGACTGCATAGGATAATCTGGGACGTTACTACACGCATATGCGGATTACATAGGATAATCTGGGACGTTACTACACGCACATGCGGACTGCATAGGATAATCTGGGACGTTACTACACGCACATGTGGATTGCACAGACTAATGTGGGACGTTACTTCACGCACATGCGGACTGCACAGGCTTATCTGGGACGTTTCTACACGCACACGCGGACTGCACTATCTTATCTGGGACGTTACTACACGCACATGCGGACTGCACAGGCTAATTTGGGACTTAAATACACGCACATGCGGACTTCACAGGCTAATATGGGACGTTACTACACGCACATGCGGACTGCACAGGCTTATCTGGGACGTTACTACGCGCACATGCGGACTGCACAGGCTAATTTGGGACGTTACTACACGCACATGCGCACTGCACGTGCTAATCTGGAACGTTACTACACACTCATGTATTAAGCTCAGTTATCCCAGAACGCGACTCCATTATAATCATACATCACTTACTAACAACAAGATAATCCCACGTAATACAAAATGGGCCATTATACTGTTTGTACCCCGCAGCGTACAAACCAAGGTCAGATGATGTTATTACTTATGAATACAAAACGGTCTGTAAATTAAATATGAAGATCACTAACTCTAGTATCTTTTTATTTATGGCGTTACGATTTTGCATTTAAGTTAAATCGTAAAAAAGAAATAACTTAAAAAAAATATATCAGCCGTTAAGTATGATTTTGCCTCTTTACGTTTGTAAATAACTTAATTAAAAACAAAAGTGTAAGTGTTGTTGTATTTTTCATTTCTTAGTCGCTCATCCTCCTCATGACATGTTTGTTTTAATGTGTATTTCATAGTTATATAAACAATATTTATTTCATGACTAAAACGATTACACATTAAGGTGATACACCTTTAAAAAATGGAATTTTTAAAAATGTGGTATTCTGTTAAACATGTTCATTCACGTTTATCTGAAACATTATAACAACATTTATAGACAATAAAAACACTTACGTGCAATGTATCTTATCACTATTTAATCATACGTGTCCGCACAAACACATGCATATTATAATATAACGTATCTATATTTGATAAAATTCGACATACACACCCAAAAGAACATGAACATGTTACAGAAATGCTTTTCTTCTGTGAAGAATTCTGGGGCATTAGACAGTTTTTATATTTACGTTAAGATCATGAAAAGGAATCATTTCACGAACGAAAGAATATAATTCTAATATATTGTCCAATACAAGATATTAATATAATCATTAAATAATAAGTATTAAGACATTATTCAACGGGAAAAAAAATGCTAAAAGGTCATATCGGCCCTGCAGAGAGCTTTAGCTCGAAATCCCATGTTGCGAATCCGGGCCGATACAACCTCACAGCGCTGCTTGTCCGGTGTATAAACTTTGTATAAAACGTGAATTAAAAATTTGTTTTCAGAAGCACGCCCAGGTTAATCAGGGGCTAAACATTTCTCTTGTTTGTTGTTTTTTGTTTTAAGGAAATCTCTTCTAGGCGGACATCTAGTTTAGGCGGAAAGTGTCCCCCCTGATTTAAATTTGCGGACGTCGCAGGCTACTCTGAGACGACACTAAACGAAAGCATTTTGCACCGGTTTTCCCAGATCGAGCCTCACTTATAATTAAATAAGGGATATCCGTGTTTTTTTTACCAAAGAACAATACAAACATTGTATATTTACAGTGAAGCGGTCAACAAGTACATGTGCTACTTAGACATTTTCCAAGTAATGAAAGTTAACAACTGCGCTTCAAAAGGAGCCATTCAAACAAAACTCGTCTTTTGGAAAATGTAGATGTTGTAAGCAATACAACACACAATGTTTATGTTTCAAGCAGGTTAAATTAGAATTATCATAAACATACATTTCATAATGCGAAAAGATCTAAATACTATGGATCTAATCTTAATGCGAACAGACGCGCCGGTAAATAATGTGGATCTGATCTTCCCGCGGTAAATACTATGTGTCTGTTCTGAATGCTTCCCAAACATACGATAGCACGTATGACAAACGGAAAACCCCCAAACGTCTCAAACTGGACCATTAGGTTACATTTAACTAAATCATTGTGTATCCCTCCGTGGTCCATTCGAAAGTAGTGCCTATTTCTAAAGAGTTCCTTTTCTCTTCTTGAATAAAAGCCATTTAACAATGTGAGACATGTTATTTGTAATATCCTGTATGTGTCTGGAGTACTTTGATGCCTGGGATTGGAAGTTAACTTAAAAGATGAACTTTTGGGGGTGTGTTTTCAATTGTGTGGGGCTTTTGTCGAAATTAGGCTTCCGAAACACGTTAATCTACGGTGGGTGCATTCGACAGCAATTTACTTTCTTAGAAGTTGCGGTATGTTTTTGAATGCAATTATTGGAAGAGAACAGATCCATCTTTAAAATGATACCAGGTTCGGAAAAAGTGATACGTCGGAAAGACAAGAAAAATGCGTTGAAAGTTGTCAGTTTTATAATGGGACCCTATGTGATCGGAATTATTGTAATATAACCATTAGGGTGTCTGTTTGTATTAGACCGAAGTCAAATACGATTGTTTAATGTCGAATACTGACAAGTTTTAGCGTATGGGAAAACTGGGCTAAATGCATGTGCGTAAAGTGTCACCCCCAGATTAGCTTGCGTAGTTTTCACAGGTAATCAGGAACAAGTAAAGTGTCACCCCCAGATTAGCTTGCGTAGTTTTCACAGGTAATCAGGAACAAGTAAAGTGTCACCCCCAGATTAGCTTGCGTAGTTTTCACAGGTAATCAGGAACAAGTAAAGTGTCACCCCCAGATTAGCTTGCGTAGTTTTCACAGGTAATCAGGAACAAGTAAAGTGTCACCCCCAGATTAGCTTGCGTAGTTTTCACAGGTAATCAGGAACAAGTAAAGTGTCACCCCCAGATTAGCTTGCGTAGTTTTCACAGGTAATCAGGAACAACACTTTTTTGTGTAAAGTAAGTCTCTTCTGGACGTAAATCGAGTCCTGGGGTAATGCTCAGGTCCTGGACGTTATTCGAGTCCTGGGGTAATGCTCAGGTCCTGGACGTAAATCGAGTCCTGGGGTAATGCTCAGGTCCTGGACGTGAATCGAGTCCTGGGGTAATGCTCAGGTCCGTGTCGAGTCCTGGGGTAATGCTCAGGTCCGTGTATCGAGTCCTGGGGTAATGCTCAGGTCCGTGTATCGAGTCCTGGGGTAATGCTCAGGTCCGTGTATCGAGTCCTGGGGTAATGCTCAGGTCCGTGTAACGAGTCCTGGGGTAATGCTCAGGTCCGTGTAACGAGTCCTGGGGTAATGCTCAGGTCCGTGTTTCGAGTCCTGGGGTAATGCTCAGGTCCGTGTATCGAGTCCTGGGGTAATGCTCAGGTCCGTGTATCGAGTCCTGGGGTAATGCTCAGGTCCGTGTATCGAGTCCTGGGGTAATGCTCAGGTCCGTGTATCGAGTCCTGGGGTAATGCTCAGGTCCGTGTCGAGTCCTGGGGTAATGCTCAGGTCCGTGTCGAGTCCTGGGGTAATGCTCAGGTCCGTGTATCGAGTCCTGGGGTAATGCTCAGGTCCGTGTATCGAGTCCTGGGGTAATGCTCAGGTCCGTGTATCGAGTCCTGGGGTAATGCTCAGGTCCGTGTATCGAGTCCTGGGGTAATGCTCAGGTCCGTATCGAGTCCTGGGGTAATGCTCAGGTCCGTGTATCGAGTCCTGGGGTAATGCTCAGGTCCGTGTATCGAGTCCTGGGGTAATGCTCTGGTCCGTGTATCGAGTCCTGGGGTAATGCTCTGGTCCGTGTATCGAGTCCTGGGGTAATGCTCAGGTCCGTGTATCGAGTCCTGGGGTAATGCTCAGGTCCGTGTCGAGTCCTGGGGTAATGCTCAGGTCCGTGAATCGAGTCCTGGGGTAATGCTCAGGTCCGTGTATCGAGTCCTGGGGTAATGCTCAGGTCCGTGTATCGAGTCCTGGGGTAATGCTCTGGTCCGTGTATCGAGTCCTGGGGTAATGCTCTGGTCCGTGTATCGAGTCCTGGGGTAATGCTCAGGTCCGTGTATCGAGTCCTGGGGTAATGCTCAGGTCCGTGTATCGAGTCCTGGGGTAATGCTCAGGTCCATGTATCGAGTCCTGGGGTAATGCTCAGGTCCGTGTATCGAGTCCTGGGGTAATGCTCTGGTCCGTGTATCGAGTCCTGGGGTAATGCTCAGGTCCGTGTATCGAGTCCTGGGGTAATGCTCAGGTCTGTGTCGAGTCCTGGGGTAATGCTCAGGTCCGTGTCGAGTCCTGGGGTAATGCTCAGGTCCGTGTATCGAGTCCTGGGGTAATGCTCAGGTCCGTGTATCGAGTCCTGGGGTAATGCTCAGGTCCGTGTATCGAGTCCTGGGGTAATGCTCAGGTCCGTGTATCGAGTCCTGGGGTAATGCTCAGGTCCGTGTATCGAGTCCTGGGGTAATGCTCAGGTCCGTGTATCGAGTCCTGGGGTAATGCTCAGGTCCGTGTATCGAGTCCTGGGGTAATGCTCAGGTCCGTGTATCGAGTCCTGGGGTAATGCTCAGGTCCGTGTTTCGAGTCCTGGGGTAATGCTCAGGTCCGTGATCGAGTCCTGGGGTAATGCTCAGGTCCGTGATCGAGTCCTGGGGTAATGCTCTGGTCCGTGTATCGAGTCCTGGGGTAATGCTCAGGTCCGTGTATCGAGTCCTGGGGTAATGCTCAGGTCCGTGTATCGAGTCCTGGGGTAATGCTCAGGTCCGTGTATCGAGTCCTGGGGTAATGCTCAGGTCCGTGTATCGAGTCCTGGGGTAATGCTCAGGTCCGTGTATCGGGTCCTGGGGTAATGCTCAGGTCCGTGTATCGAGTCCTGGGGTAATGCTCAGGTCCGTGTATCGAGTCCTGGGGTATTGCTCAGGTCCGTGTATCGAGTCCTGGGGTAATGCTCAGGTCCGTGTAACGAGTCCTGGGGTAATGCTCAGGTCCGTGTAACGAGTCCTGGGGTAATGCTCAGGTCCGTGTAACGTTTACGTCCTTACTGAGTCCTGGGGTAATGCTCAGGTCCGTGTAACGAGTCCTGGGGTAATGCTCAGGTACGTGTAACGTTTGCGTCCTTACTGAGAAGTCACTGTAACATAATGCGAAGTGATCTTTACTATTTTTCGTATAAGACAGCAGATTTGAGTAGTGTTTATATTCATGATTAACTATCAAAAACATAAACATGTATATTTTTATACTACGTGCATGTTTAGTTCTTTTAAGTACACCAAGTATTTTATCCCAGTTCCGTTTGTACAGCGCGCGACCATGACGCACGTCAACATTCTTGACTGGTTTCACAGCAAACTTATGTACATGTAATTATATTTTACACTGCATAAAGAAGTGTCATTCGTTTAATAATTGCCGGGCTTTATGAACACCTATATCCTTTCAATACGTAAATACGTAGACATATCGTTGATATTGAGCAAATGCCTTTACTAACAATATGCCTACAGAGTTGAGGGTGTCTCAAGACGCCCGTTTAATTCGTTTATTAAATAATTGTATCGTCTCGCTAAATTTTTTTTTTAATTAACCAAATTTACTGATGATCACATACGCAAGTAAAAAGCGTTCTTATGTTATGTTCTTGTAAGGCAGACTGATTTTATTACTGGTATCTTATGAGAACATAATAGCAACAAACTGAGCATACCACTCTGAGTGCATTAAGCTCGGTACTTTGGTAGTTGCTTGGTCACAATTTTATTACTATACATATTTGGCTAGATAGCCACGGGTTGTGTTTAATACACATTACTGAATTAATTATACATTGATGGAATATAGCAATAATAATAAGTAGATAACGACGATATCATGAGATAAAATTATGTTTTAAATTTCATAACATCTTGCCATGAGTAAATGATGCAATGACACAACATCTTGTCATGAGTAAAGTATGAAACAGCAAAACATCGTGTTATGAGTAAAGTATGCAATGAAACAACATCATGTCATGAGTAAAGTATGAAATAATAAGACATCTTGTTATGAGTAAAGTATGCAATGACAAAACATTATGTCATGAGTAAAGTATGCTTTGACACAACTTGTTTTGTTTAAATCAATTTATTTTAGCTCGATTGCACGAACAGCATAATGCTCATATTTAAAACGCTTTCAAGTCCGTTTCCTGGGACTAGAACCAGTACTTGGTGTCTCTGGGGAGATATAAAGAACGTTCCTACAATGAAGATCGAACCCGTGACCTCCCGGTCGCTAAGCGGACACCATATCCACTACGCCACGGCGACCTGTAAACAACGTGTTTGACAAAATATCTTGTCATGAGTTCAGTATGTAATGACACAACACCGTGTCATGAAAATTATTCAATGATACAACATCTTGTAATAAGTAAAGTTAGCAATGACACAACATCTTGTAATAAGTAAAGTATGTGATGATCCAACATCATGTAATGATAAAGTATACAATGACACAACATCATGTCATGATAAAGTATGCAATGACAAAACATCTTGTAATAAGTAAAGTATGCAATGACACAACATCATGTAATGATAAAGTATGCAATGATACAACATCATGTCATGATAAAGTATTCAATGACACAACATCATGTCATGATAAAGTATGCAATGACACAACATCTTGTAATTGGTAAAGTATGCAATAAAACAACATATTGTCATGAGTAAAATATTAAATGACACAACAAATTGTCGTGTCAGAGTCAATAAATAAATGACCAAAATCATATAATTAGTAAAGCATGCAGTGACAAAACACATTTAATTAATAAAGTATGCAATGCCACAACATGATGTCATGAGTAGAGTATGTAATGACACACAGCATTATGTCATGAGTAAACTATGCAATGACAAAACATCACATCATCGGTAAATTTTAAAATGAAACAGCATCCTGTAATGAGTAAAGTATGTTTTGAAACAACTTGTTTGATACAATATCTTGTCATGAGTAAAGCATGCAATAACAAAACATCTTGCCATTAGTAAAGCATGCAATGACAAAACATATTGTCATGAGTAAAGCATGTAATGACAAAACATCTTGTCGTTAGTAATATATGCCCTGACAAAACACCATGTCATTAGTAAAGTCTACAAATTACACTACACCATGTCATGAGTAAAGTATGCCATGACAAAACATCATGTCATGAGTAAAGTAAGAAATGTCGAAACATCTCGGCATGAGTTAAGTATGCAACGACAAAATAAATGGTCATCCGTAATATTTTTATCTATTAAATACTTGTTCAGTTATGATAACATTAAATTTATTTTAGTAAAAGACACCTGGTAACAACCACAACACGGTTGGGCATAATCTCAAATTAAATTATCCTTATTCATTATATGTCAGCTTTTATAACTTCTTCTTTTACGGCCAAAACTGTGCTTTCTGCTTCTCCCTAGTCTAGTACGGCTTTACTTAAGCCGCTACTTGCTCCTTTAATATAATGTTATTAATTAGTTGAATCCATATTGGCTTTGTTATTGAGCTGAAGACAGTCGTACTGGCCTGCGGCCTCAGGCCAATACAGCTGTCTTCAGCTCAATAACAAAGCCAATATGAATTCAACTAATTAATGACCATTTTATTAATTACATTTTTAATATTATTAAGCAAGAAAAGCTTGAATTTCACTTTTGAATTAAATGAAGTATGAAGCTTTGAAAAAAAGCTAAATTTCTGTTCTATACATTCTTTTCCCTGTTTATATTCCCATGCAAAATGCTATGAAAATGTTATGTACACCAAAATACCTTTTTAATATGAGATATCTTGTTAATTTAAAACGAATTGAATATAGATGCAAAGGGAAACAGATGGTCCATGCATTTAATTTCAGAAGAATAATTATTATTTCATTAAAGTGAGACTTTTCAATTTTGTCAAATATTTATGCATTTATATAACATGTGTAAAAAAACTTATTATACATATAATTATTTCAATATAAATAATTTTTTTTTAGAAGAACATGTGTCGAAAAATGTGAAATAAGCCAGAAAATTAATTCTGAAATCGAAAATGTCTGTACAGTCAAAATCGCCAGCATGTGTATCATGCATGTACGATGTGAATCTAAATTTAGTTTAAAGCGGGTATATACGATCTTGTCAAATATTTATTAATTAATATAAAATGTGTAAAAACTTATTATACATATATTTCAATATAAACTAAAATAAAAGTAAAGAAGAACATGTGTCGAAAAATGCTAAATAAGCCAGATATTTAATTCTGAAATCGAAAAAGGCTGTACAGCCGAATTCGCCAGCATGTATATCATGCATGTACGATGTGAATCTAAATTTAGTTTAACGGTTCATTTGAAATTCCTGCAGCGATATCGATTCATACGACACACGAACACTTACTAAAAAGACGAATGCATCGGTTATTGTACGAAAATAATTACGAATTATCTTCGTCACAATCGGCTCGGGGCGCTAATTTGTATTTGCTGCATTTTATGAAATTCGTCTTAAATGTATCATTTTTCTTGCATATTGTGTGTTATTATAACATATTTGTATCAATATTTTACGATTCAGCACATATAAAAATCGTATATACCCGCTTTAACGGATCATTTAAATTTCCTGCAACGATATCTATTCATACGACACACGAACACTAACTAAAAAGACGAATGCTTCGGTTATTGTAGGAAAATATGTACGAACTATCTTCCTCACAATCGACTCGGGTGCTAATTTGTCTTTGCTGCATTTTTTAAAATTCGTCTTAAATGTATAATTTGCCTTGCCTTTTTTGTGTTATTGTAACATATTTTTTATCAATATATTTCCATTTAACACATATAAAAATTGTATAATCTCGCTTTGATATTGTAATATGAAGGCGATATTACTGATAAATGATAGGAAAAATAGCATTTAAACTTAGTATATGACGAAAGATCGTGCCTGCTTGTAATGCTAATTGTTGGCGACTAGCAGTATATATATATATATATATATATATATATATATATATAGAGAGAGAGAGAGAGAGAGAGAGAGAGAGAGAGAGAGAGAGAGAGAGAGAGAGAGAGAGAGAGAGAGGAGAGAGATAGATAGATAGATAGATAGATAGATAGATAGATAGATAGATAGATAGATAGATAGATAGATAGATAGATAGATAGATAGATAGCTCACGCTCGATAGCTCGATAGCTAGCTCGATCGATCGATAGATAGATCCTACTAGCTAGATAGATAGATCGCTCGATAGATATATCGCTAGATAGCTAGATCGATAGATAGATAGATAGATAGATAGATATAGCATAGATAGATAGATAGATAGAGTAGATAGAAGATGCTTTCAAGACATTACATGATGCAGGAAACACAATTTGACAATTTATACCTGAATAACATTCCAGCCACACTGGATCCACTACCCGTTGTTTTTAATACAACTCAGAAAGACAATGAGGATTGAAAACTTACTTTTTACCATTAAGAATTGCATTTGTAATATGTAAATCCTCCATGATTTCGAATTAGTTTTTCTTTCGGTGCTCATTGTAGCTTGAAAATTTTTCAAATGTGTTATTTATGTACATATAATCAAATATTGAACCTTACTGTTGTGGTTACACAGCACTATTGTTATTGTCGAAATAGGGAGCTGAATATATTTGGGGCTGAGTGCTTTAAGTAAACTGCAATATTATATTTTTAAAGATTTAAATTTTTGCAGCAAAACTAAGCATACAACTCAAAATGGCGTCCAAAATTCTTGAAATTTTAGATTCTCATAATTATAAGGCCGATGATTTTCTGTTTTCTGATTGGCTGAATCTCGTATTGGCCGACCTTTTCCCGTATTGGCCGTGTTTTTCCATATTGGCTGCCTTTTTCCCGTATAAGGCGAGTATCGAGCTTTATTGGCGAGGCTCAACTTGAATGGGACGAACAAATTGAACACATTCTCGTCTCATATTATAAAGTTAATTCATAAAATGTTATGTTAATAGGAAAATATGTACCTCCAAATAAAACTATGTTTACTTGATATGTGACCGCAAAGCATTTTCATTAAGGGATTCCTTAATATTATTTAAATATTTTTTTTTATATTCAATATCATACATACAATGTAAACATGTATATGATCATACAACATAGTGATTGTACAAAGCAATATAGTTCAGACATGTTATACAAGATATGCTAATATATATATTTTTTTTAGAGAGAGAAAAAAAGAACAACAGAGGAATAGTTATGAAATATGATGAATTGTATAAAGTTGAAAGAAAAAAAACTGGACTTGTGTGTTTTGTTGTATATTCACAATGATCTTGTCTGATTGAAAAAATAAGAATACAAAAAAAAATAAACAAAAATAAACAAAACTATTTTAGAGAGATAAACAAACATTAGAGTGAAATGTATATAAGTGGACAAAACATTATGAGAATTTAATCCGATTCCATTTTTGTTCAAAGATGTGTAATGTGTCATTACTGAGGGCTATTTCTTTCTCAATCTGAATTTTTAGTTTAAGACTATGGACAAAACAATTAAAGTTTGGTACTTGTTTTTTGTACTTCATGTTTAAGATAAAATATTTCATCAATATAACCATAAAATTCACAATATTATTACAGTCTATTGATTTCAATGAGTTAATTCCGAAACTTACATTTAAGAGATATAGTTTAACGTTTAGTTGATGTTGTTCAAGAAAAGATATTAATTGATTCCAAATAGGCTGGATGTGTTTGCACTCCCAAAAAAGATGTTCTATAGTTTCAATGTTTTCACTGCAGAAGTCACACAGATTTGAGTTAGATAATTTACATTTAAAGAGATATTTATTTGTAGCTATAATTCTATGGATGTATTTATATTGAAAATTTCTCAGTGTGCTTTCAATTTTGCTTTGTATGGCATGGTAAATATGTGTTTCCAATTAAGTTCATTTTCTCCAAAAAGGACTTGCCATTTATTTTGGATTTTGGAGTTTTCTGTAGGGTTTTTAATTTGTAGTGTGTAAAATATTTTATTTGTTTTGTTTTTTCTACTAAGTTTGTATTCTACAAATGTTGTTTGAGTACATGGTGTATTATTTGTATTGGTTTCAGATTTAATATGTATGGGTATGCTTTTGATTAGTGTGTAGTACTTCAAAAAATTATTTGAAGGTATTCCGTATATGTAGCATATATTATCAAAAGAGTAGAAATCCTTAATTATGTAGTCATATAATTGGTCGACATATTTAATGCTTCGTTCAAACCAGTCTTTATAGAAAAACGTCTTATTGTTTGAAGTTATGTCTTGATTGTTCCATAAAATTGTTTTACTGCTGGTTTGGGTCTCTAAGTTATGAGTGACATCACTCCACGCTGATAGAACATCAGACAGAAATATGTTTTCGTTTGCAATTTGATGTAAGATAGTATTGCTGATGTTACATTCAAAGAGTAAGGAGTCACCATATTTTTTTTAGGATTTTCTGGTAGAATAGTTTCCATTTACTCGTATTGGTATTATCTAGGTATCGTTTAACCCAGCTGCATTTGATTGCATTCAAGAATGAGTCAATGTTCGTTAATTGGATACCTCCATTTTCTACAGATTGAATTAACTGAGTTCTTTTTATTTTATCAGGCTTACCGTCCCATATGAAATTGAATATTGCTGATTTTATATCGTTAATAACATTACTTGGTGGATTTGGGAGAACTGTTAATACATATATATTAATTTAGGAAGTGCAAACGTTTTCAATACTGTGTTTTTTCCGATTAGTGTAAGTTTACGATGATGCCATGATTTTAAGCAGTTTTTAAAATTCTGTAATTTAGGTATTATGTTTTTAAGAACTGTATCCTTTTCATTATTTGTGAATAGATAGATTTATTTCGGCATAGGAAGCATATACACAGTTCACAACATAACATAGAATAAAATAATAAGCAATTATTAAAAACTATATCATGTACAATAAACTATGACATGCTCACCAAACCAAGGATAACACAAAAAAGAGCAAGCCCTTATTTCCATTGTGGTCCTTATTATTGGTGGCATGACAAAAAGAGGCAGACCTTAAGCATAACTATGTTGACCTTAAACATAACTATGTTCATAGTAAAATAATTATTTAATGAAATAAAAAATGTATATCACCGTTCAAAAGAGATCAAACTAATTATCACAGTAGTGCTCAGAAAATATGACAGGAGCTGGAAACTAAGATCAATTGATAATGTTATCAATTATTGCAACACATAGATATTTTGACAGTTGTAATTTGATGATATGAGGTATCATGAATTATCTAAATTAAATATATTGCTAAAATGTATGTTATGGAGTATGAACTAATAATTATTAAAAATAAAAACCTAAGACGAAGTTAATATCTGCTTATTAAAAGTGAAAAGATACACATATATAAAAAGTTAAATATTATTCATTAAATGACTTTTAATGGCAACCTTAAAGCCTTCTAACCTGTTGACCTCAGTGAGTGACTCAGGTAAAGAGTTCCAGAGTTTAATGCTGTTAAAAGAAAAGGATTTGGAACCATGACATTTGACCTTGGGTAAACAATACCCACCCTTTTTACTAAGCCTAGTGCTGTAATTATGCATAGAATCTTGGGAAACAAAGTGTTCACTCAAGTAATCTGGAAAAAGGCCATTTCTTATTTTGAAGACATGACATAACATTATTTGATTTACTCTCATGTGAACTGGTAATCAGTATGTAATGTAGTTCCTAACGTTGTGGCTTCATCGGATGTCCAATTAAATTTCATTTCTTTTTTATATTGAACATTACTTTGTTTTAATTTACCTACTCGTAGCACAGTACATTTACTTTTGTTTAGTTTAAGACCCGATGTCATTCCGTAAAGGGTTAGCGACACTATTAGGTTATGGAAAGAATCGTAATTGTTATTTAAATATTACATATATACAGTTGTCATGTTTTTACCAATATATATGCACCGTTTCGTATGATATGTCCGTGATACATGTACATGAAAGCCGCAAGGACGCATTTGTGCTTATTGAGAGACTATCATATACAGTTTAAATGGACACATTGTTTTTTAGCGACCGTGAACACACCTTAATAACGGTTTCAAGTCAGGAAAACACGCTTTTGTGAACTCATTTGCTTTCTGTAAAAGAAATAAAAACATCAGTTGCAGATGCAGCATCATATGTTTATAGTGACCATTTGACCACTTGAGCGTGGACAGGCCAGACCTAATAGGAATTTCAAAACAGGTCGTAAGGACCACTAAATACTGCTATTAAGCAAATAATTAACATATGGGACCTGTGATTTCACAGTTGTTGTTGTTGTTTTCATTGTGTATACATCAATATATATCAATCAAGTGACCTCGGGTTATGTTTTTACCACAGGGCATAGGTTAAATGTAGTGAGTAGAAAGCCACAATTTAGTGTTTAATATAATGTATTAAACCCTTAGGCATTGTAATGTCAGATTAAACAGATTTCATAATAAAAAAACATCGTTATCTGTCTGTATAAACAATAAAAGTGAAAGTGAAACTTCCGCTGCAATAGCAAAGATAATATCCCGGTTAAGACCAGTGTTCACCCTAGGAGCATGATCTAAATGAAATTAGAAGAGCACCACGATGTTTCATACCATTAATAAAACAACTTGGCAGGAAGTTTAAAGAGTGTTTGATCAATACATTCTAATAACTGGATATATAAGATCACAATTAAATAAGATTTGTTACATAACGTTACTTTATAGCTCTCCAATGTTAACCTAGCAATGACCTTAATGATTTAATATAAACTTAACGCTATAATAAATATGTAAGCAGTAGTCTGCGGTGAACGCGCGCGTGTTTTGCAAGTGGGTCAGCGGGCGTACGCAAATTAATAGATTGTTTTCACAAAAGTCATTGAATTGATCGTAAACTCAAGTGAAAAACGTTCGTTGTAATTTGTTGTGATGTAATATTCCCTTATCTGAATGTATGACTCAAGATTCGTTGGTATTTTAAGATTTTAGCATCATATCATCAAAATTCGCGTCATTACCCAACCTACGAAAATGGTGAATTACGTCGACCACCTGAAGAAAACAAAAAATATTATATTATTTTATCATAGTGCTTAAATAATAAATTGGACGAAATGAATAGCAACAACAATAAATTTCCCAAATGGCCCAACATCATCCATACATGCACCAAGTAACAATGACAAGGAAAAGGCCATCCCTTAAAAAATATGTCATCAACGTTTGCGGTGGAATGATTCGTTGCTATATTTTGAGAGGGAGGGAGAATGGATGAGTTTTGAGAAAAAGAGAAAAAAAAATCATTCTTAATAATATCAGTTTAACAAAAAAGTTTATAAATGTGTCAATGTATTTAAAATTTAAGAAGATAAGGGTTAAATGAGAGTTGAATAACATTTATCTGATTTTGAAAAGGAATCAAGCAATTGTGAAGACTGATTTCTTCAGAAAAGATAAACACTTATTTTATTTCAGCGTAACCACATTTTCAAAAAGTGTTCCCATTTTATTTTTTAGCCCAAGTGTCCCTCGTCATCAACAACCCATAACCACGTTGTGCACTGAATTTGTGGCCTTAATGGATACCGAACAATCGATTGAACCATTCCTCATTAAATGCCTGCAAAACGTGCAAATATAGACAACAATCCAGACTAATAATTATTATGCCAGCTTAATATTGTCGAGGTGTAACTAAAGTGAAACCAAAATAAATCGAGATTTAGACTGTTATTCCTACATTGAACTACGATTTACTTACCCTTTCAATGTTAACTAATTTTGATTAAACATTCCTCACCTTATATATTATAGTTATATAAGTTATTGTAATTTGTAATACGTGTTTAATGAATTGAACAAGGAATGTTGATAAACATAATATTTCCTGAAATAAACCAGACGAGTTTCTTAACCGCGTGTTCACTTTAATGTGGCATTTAGTCATGTCATGTTAATTAATAGTTCGTTGAACACTTATGCAACCAGTCATGTTTATTTGCTTGTATTACCTAAAGTTAAACAGTCAAGTTAGCTAGCATAACGTTTCATTGAGTGAAGCAGTCGTGTTTATAGACCTATGAATCCTGTAGTGAATCACATTACACACACACACACACACGCACGCACGCACGCACACGCACGCACGCACGCACGCACGCACGCACGCACGCACGCACACACACACACGCACACACACACACACACACACACACACACGCACGCACGCACGCACACGCACGCACGCACGCACGCACACACACACACACACACACACACACACACACATATAGATTAATATCGATACGGTTTGATAAGCAATTGCAATCGATATACATGAAATATATTGATCATACAAAATAGTTTAATTGCTTATGAACGCTTATAGCAAAATATTAAAAGTAAGTGGTATACTGTTTTTATAAGACTCCCTGACTTAAATCATGTTAAATTACTCTAAATAATCTAGCGCTTGATTGTATCGATGTAATAGTACATGTTTATTATAAATATTTGAAAGTTCAGAGCTGCCATCGTTTTGTTATGCTATTGTTTTCAACAAAATATGATACACGCTTGTTGCGCAAACGTAAAATATGTCATCACCGCCGAATTTGTGTCAAAAACAGTGAATTCAACATATATACACATTTGTGTTTTCATATATTTCAATGGAAATCCACATAAAAATGATATAGCTTTGCAGAAAAAATCTCCATAATAATTAAGCGATGAAATTAAGACTTGTAACATGTCCTAAATTTAGATGTGTATACCACTTTCCTTAGTTAGCCCTTGGTAGTAGTATGATGTGGGAATTACGGTCGTGTTTGTGACAAAGCTATTACGGTTCGTGTTAAATCGTATTATTATAAAGCAACGATTAATTAGTGATTTAATTTGAAGAGCTCCGAGACATAGTGTTCACGCCATTTCAAACTAATTTTGAAAGTTGGTATATTTGAGTCTCCCACTGTCGGTTGTCTTACAGTTGGTCAATTTAGATGCTAGTAATTGTAGAACGACTTATTTCTATATTTATTAAGCGTCTCAGTTGACACTTTCTCGGTAATTACTGTCTGATAATACCTACCGAATTTTAAATTGTTCTCATTTTTACAGCAACATGGCAGCAAGCGGTCTGGCTATTTGTTAATTAAATGTATACAGTCCAACCTCCCCCAGCGACCACCTTTTAATAGAGACCACCTGTCCATAAAGACCACTACGATTTCCTTCCGAACCGTTTCACTATATATTGTACCTGCGAATAAAGCCCACCTGCGAACAAAGACCATGGACCGCCATTTTACATTCCCATAGGTCCATTTTGATACCTAACAAAGACCACTTCAATCATAACAATCATCGATTTCGCAACTTTCAATAACAAAAATGGCCACCATGGCGCTGTGATAGTCACGTGATAAACATCTAACCAGTAGACTCGTCGGTCGCTATGGAGATATTTGCAAGTGAAAGTTTACTACACTCGATAACAGTTGTTAATTTACTTAACACACATTACTAATTGGTAGCCGCCTGCTTCTTTTATGCATTTATCAGTTTCTCGAAAGTGTAAGAAGTTGTCTTTATATTTTAGTGACTCGTGATTAATGTACCAATTGACATAAATATCAAACAAAAGTTTGGGGCTTTATCAACTGATTAAGGAAATTTACGGTTTCGTTACAATTCCAATTACAAACATACATTTTGATATTCATTCCTTTCTTAAATTTCTCCGTAATAAGACGTGCTACGATTATCGATATGGAATTTGTCAGTTCAAGTACATTTCATGTATGTCAATAGTTATTTATACATGCTATGATTAATGAAATAAAAAATAAAAACATAAGGAATTTAAAATAATAAATATAAAAAACACTGTGTTTTCAATCCTTTATGACATTATACATGCATTAGTATTCAACCATTTAGGCAATAGAACACATACATAGATAAGGTACCTTTTAAAAAATCCTACTAGCATATTTTGCAAAATTTCAATCGACCCTGCGAATAAAGACCGCCTGTGAACAAGACCACAGCGACCAAATCCCTATAGTGGTCTTTATTGACAGGTTAGACTGTAATGTGAAAACTAGTTAATATTATAGAATTATTACATTTTTTCAATTATCACATCAACTTATACACAGTGCAAAACGTATTGTGATCAATAAATGTCCGTTATACGGCGTCAAGTGTTTTCTCGTTTCCTTATTTATAGCTCATTCTTGAGTTAGTTTGGTCAGAACGTTTATATAGAAAATATCGAGTCACATTTTGAGTAAAATGGGTTAATACCGTGCAAACAATTCGTTTCCACAAATAAGTTACATTTAGTACTCAATCTTGATGAAACTTGTTCGGAATGTGTTTCTAAACAAGTAAGCTTGGTAAAGGTCGATCTGAGTCAAGTGGGGTCTTAAACAATGTAACCACATGAAATGTTAGAAAAAAAGTGTAACAACTGTTGGAGTCACATATATGACTCTATGTTAATGACTTATGGTCAGAATACTTGCTTATCACGCATCCAGGTCAAAACAAATATTTACAAAAATACCGCTTATCATGCACTAATTAAATGCTTTATGAAACCAATAATTTTGTCATTTAGCAACGGTTTATTTTCTTATGCGTGTAATGAGTCTTACAAAAATACACAAATGAGTTTTAGATTTACGGGATCAAAGTGGACCATCGCATTTTAAATTATTAGTCTGGGTTAGAATAAGCACAACAATTCGCACATCTTAGGTTCTTTTAAATAAAACGAACTTAAATAAATTTAGGTATATGTAATATTGTTTAACTGTCGACTTCAAAACGTGTGATTTTATTAGAAACAAGATGACATTCATAAACGCGTACTAAAGTGATACCACTAAAACATATTCATAAAATGAGCTTTTTTTGTAGTATCACAAGCATGTTCAAATATTATAGTTGTGCCGTGTTGAAGAACAAATGAATAATCGTTCTTATCGTACCAATCGAAATATTTCAGTTATTCCGAACTCTCGTTATATGGAAACGTAATCTGGTCAGCGAAGCCGGGCAGTTGCTCAAAACTTGAACATGCGTTAACTTAAACATTGTGTTTACTTAAAATAGAAGTTAATATGAAGACACTAATACAATTAATATGATAAGTAACCTGTTGTCGTTATCAAATTATTTATATGCATTCACATGAATATTTTCATTCAATGTAAAAAAATATTAACGATTTAATATTTAATTTATATAATTAATTGTAATTGTGTTAAATGAATTGATAATTATATTTTTGAGCATTTCGATTCTTGCTAAGTGCGCCTCTTCGTGTATAATATGTAATATATATATAACGTTGTTGTGAAATATAATTATCTCCCTTGAAACACAAAAATACTCATAATTTCACTGTATCTTTTAGATCCAACGTATTTCCGCAGTGTCTCTAACATAATGTTAGTGTATTTATGAATCCTGATCAGATCAGGCCCAAATACAACTATGGTTTCATATTTGTAAATAAATGTTCATGTAACTGTCCCTTCTGTGTATGTAAAACTGTTCCAACTTTGGAGATGTGTTGCGGTGTTAGGGTGGGGTATATAAATGTGAATGAACCATTTTTTTTTTTTGGGGGGGGGGGGGGGGTAGGGATTTCACATTATGTCTGCTCCATTCTGCATCGTAGCTATGCGCCCACGCCGAAGTCTCCAATAGGAATATGTATGTCTGTTTGTATGTCTATATATCTGGTTGTTCACACATATCTTTCTCCATATATATATATATATATTAACCAGTTGAAAACCAACAGGTCAGGTGGTCCTGATTGTTTAATAAACGAAATGTTTACTGTCGGTAAAGGTGCATTGATGAATATTTTTTTATACATTGTTTAATAAGATTTTTGAAAATGCATATTTCCCTTAGCGATGGTCGGAAGGCTTTGTGATTCCACTTCATAAACAAGAGCACCGCCTTGCGGATGCAGACCGCTCATCTATTTGTCTTTTTAAAGGTGAAGGGACCTATCTAAATTTCAATCACAAAGGAGGGAGGGGTGGAGTGGAGAGGGGTGTATAGTGTGGGGGTAAGGTCATTTATTACATTATCTTCCAAAAATGCAAAAAAATGCACAAAAAAATATTTTTTTTTTTTTTTTGGGGGGGGGGAGGATTTTTGGGTGGGATGGTTCGACGGTAATTCAAAAATAAAATAATAACAAGAGATGTGTTCGTCAGAAACACAATGTCCCCTATTGCGCAGCTTTGAATTTTTTTTGGACCGTTGACCTTGAAGGATGACCTTGACCTTGAACTTCCACCACTCAAAATGTGCAGCTTCATGAGAACGCCGCTTTGAAATTATTTTTTGACCTTTGACCTTGAAGGATGACCTTAACCTTGAACTTCCACCACTCAAAATGTGCAGCTTCATGAGAACGCCGCTTTGAATTTGTTTTTTACCTTTGACCTTGAAGGATGACCTTGAGCTTGAACTTCCACCACTCAAAATGTGCAGCTTCATGAGATACACATGCATGCCAAATATCAAGTTGCTATCTTTAATATTGCAAAAGTTATGGTCAACGTTAAAGTGTTTTTTTTTCGGACGGACGGACAGACTGACATACTGACTTACATACTGACGGACAGTTCAACTGCTATATGCCACCCTACCGGGGGCATAAAAATATATATTTGTGTTTTTTAACTATGTATAATTTTTTTTTTTGGGGGGGGGGGGTATAGTGTGAGGGTGTGGTGGTCATTTATTAGATGATCTTTAAAAAAATGGGGGGGGGGGGTTCGCGGGGCGTGTGGGATGGTTTGGGTGGAGTCTATTGTAGTATGTCAGGTAAGAGTTGTTTTGTCAAAGTATCAATCAAATCTAATCATAAATAAAGAAGTTATGGCAATTTTAGCAAAATTTAATAATTTGACCTTGAGAGTCAAGGTCATTCAAAGGTCAAGGTAAAATTCAACTTGCCAGGTACAGTACCCTCATGATAGCATGAAAGTATTTGAGGTTTGAAAGCAATAGCATTGATACTTTAGAAGTAAAGTGGATCGAAACACAAAATTTAACCATATATTAAATATTATATTTTATTTTTGATAAGGGCCATAATTCCGCAAAAATGACAACCAGAATTATGCAACTTGTCATTTACTGTCCCCTTTTGATAGTTTGCGAGTGTTCCAAGTATGAAAGCAATATCTATGATACTTTATGGGTAAAGTGGAGCAAAACACAAAACTTTACCAAATTTCAATTTTCTAAGTATGAAGGGCCCATAATTCCGTCAAAATGCCAGTCAGAGTTACATAACTTTGCCTGCACAGTCCCCTTATGATAGTTAGTAAGTGTTGCAAGTATGAAAGCAATAGCTTTGATACTTTAGGAATAATGTGGACCTAAACACAAAACTTCACCAAATTTTCAATTTTCTAAGTATAAAAAGGGCACATAATTCTGTCAAAATGCCAGTCAGAGTAACATAACTTTGCCTGCACAGTCCCCTTATGATAGTTAGTAAGTGTTGCAAGTATGAAAGCAATAGCTTTGATACTTAAGAAATAAAATAGACCTAAACACAAAACTTAACCAAAATTTTCAATATTCTAAGTATAAAAAGGGCATATAATTCTGTCAAAATGCACGTCAGAGTTATCTAACTCTGCCTGCCCAGTCCCCTCATGATAGTAAGTAAGTGTACCAAGTTTAAATGCAATAGCATTGATACTTTATGAGAAAAGTGGACCTAAACGCGAAACTTAACCGGACGCCGACGCCGACGCCGACGCCAAGGTGATGACAATAGCTCTTTTTTTCAAAAAAATAGATGAGCTAAAAAGGCAGTATAAATAATGTGGATAATTATCGTGGTATTACGTTATTGAGTAGTTTAGGTAAGCTGTTTACTAGGATTATAGATAATAGATTGAAATCATGGGCCGAAAAGTATAACGTGTATATAAAAGCCCAAGCAGGATTTAGGGCAAATATGAGTACGGTAGATAATATATGTGTGCTTAATAGTTTAATAACGCATGTTCTCAATCAAGGGAAACAACTTTATACATTGTGTGTTGATTATACTAAAGCGTTTGATTATGTGTTTCTTGAAAATCTTTGGTTTAAAGCCGGCCGAGTTGATATTTCTCACAACAATTTGGTTTTCTCAACTTACCAGAATTGATCAGTATTTGTCAGATACATTCTAAAGCTTAACTTTTCCATACTGATTTTCGCAAAAAAAATTGTGCCGAAAAAATGCAAACAGCATCAACATACGAAACCTAAACATGTACATAACGGAATCCTCAAAACTATTATTAACCTGTGACGTATGCACGCTTTGGGTCACGTGAGCGCAAATTTCACGTGATTTCCCCTTCCGCGCTTTTTACAACAAAGAAGAACTACTAAATAACGACAAACAAATTATGTCTACGGATAGCCCCACAGGTGTTGGGCGCGAGGCAAAGTCACTTTAGCACTATCAATATGTCATAAAACAACATTTTTCATCATTTTGGCAAAAATATATATAATATATATATTCAAGGTAGTTATCTCTTGACACAGGAAAATCACCTACATCAAAATTTTTAAGGCATTAAGTGCCTAAATGGCGGTCGATTTTCGTTAACTATGTACCATTTTGTTGGGAAAGGTTGCCTTGTGACGAAAAATGACCACGAACGGCTACTTGCCAACATAAACTACAAGAAAACAATTTTCGAACTCGTAAGAATGCTAGGTCGGCTCTCGTCATACAGAACGTTCTGTGCCGATTTTACAAGAGTAAAAGTATCGAAATACCCTAGCTACCGAACATAATCCGCATTAGTACAATAAACAAAGTTTATAAACTAAAAACACATATTTGTCTTTTTGTCCACACCAAATACTAATATAATCGTTATGTTTGAATGTTTATTTCAATCGTCAACGATGATCCGTCCTTCACCTTACGCTGTTTATCCAACTATTGGTTCCGCGCCTCAGTTACCGAATACATGAAACCGAGAACCGTATTTACCTTAAGCGTCTGATCGACATGGAGCTGGACTCGAAATTGCCGATAATTAATTCCCGATCTGCATCGTTTTCGACGTTATAACGCAAACACAAGGACGAATCTGTGTTGTAAGTTAAAGTGGCTTGGTCAAGCGCACAACACCTGTGGGTCTACCTAGACGAGGTTTCAGCATTGCAAATGCGGTTGTAAACAATGATGCAATGGTCACGTGGTTTTACATGTGACCCGCGCTCGTGTAAATTTAGATCATTTATGTCCATGGACAGAAATTGAAAAGCGCTATCTTTGTACTGAATTTGGGAATTTCTTGACCGAATGTGACCAAATTTTTTGCACATCTGACATAAATACCATCAGATGTTGACTCATAATCACTTTTTTGCGACACATAACAAAAATGAGAAAATATACCAACATCAACTCGGCCGGCTTTAAAAAGATACAGCTGGGACTTAGAGGTAATAAACTCAACATTGTTAAATCAATATACGTTTCTGTTAAGTCTAGAGTTAAGTATTGCAATAAGTTAAGTGATGAATACACATGCACTCTTGGGGTACGTCAGGGGGAGTGCTTGTCTCCCTTTTTATTTCCCATGTTTATCAATGATTTGGAAGATATTTTTATTCATGACAATGCAGATGGTATAGATGTTAATATGTTTAAGATATTTATGTTGCTGTATGCCGACGACATTGTTATTTTTGCAAATTCGGCTGAATCATTACAGCGTAGTATTAATATATTTTATGATTATTGTTTTACATGGAAACTGAAGGTAAATGTTGCTGAAACAAAAGTTATGATATTTAGAAAAGGTGGCTCTATTCCGAATGACATTGCATTTTATTATAATGGCGAACCAATTGAAATAGTTAACAAATTCTGTTATTTAGGTGTGGTTTTCACTACAGGGGATTCGCTTAGTACCGCACAAAGTACTTTGGCCGGACAAGCACAGAAAGCCATTTTTACGTTGAATAAATACTTGTATAAATTTACTTATATACCGCCAAAACACACGTTGGAACTTTTCGATAAGCTTGTATCGCCAATTTTGAATTATTGTTGTGAAGAATGTTGTTTTTGCGAATGACTTATCAATTGAGACAATACATATACGATTTTGCAAAAAACTGCTTTGTGTGAAGAAAACTACTCAGAACGATTTTATATATGGCGAATTAGGCAGAGTATCTTTTAAAACTATACATATGTATAAGGCTATTAAATATTGGTTACGAATTCTTCAAACGAAAGAAAATAAGTTTATTCTTCTTGTGTATAATTTATTAAAGAATGATTTAGAATAGTATCCCAATACAATAAATTGGTGCTCCTTATTGAAGGACTTATTATGTTCGCTTGGTTTTGTTGATGCCTGGACTTTTCAAGGTGTAGGTAATAATGACATGTTTCTATATGTTGTTAAGCAGAGATTAATTTAAATAAATGATCAATTTATTCAGAACTGGTACGCCCGATTAACTCAGTCTAGTAGAGCTTTATTCTACAACACTATTTCATCATTTAGATTTCAACCATATCTCGAATGTTTTAATATAAGTAAGTTCTGTCAATCTTTTTCTCGTTTTCGAGTCTCATCGCATAGATTGCATATTGAGATTGGTCGATGGACCAAACTTATGAGTATCCCAATAAATGATAGAAAATGTGCGAGATGCAATACAATTAATGATGGATATCATTTTGTTATGGAATGTGTAATGTATACTGACATTAGGAAAAAATATATTGGCAGAAAATATTGGTTTAGACCTAGCATGGCTAAATTTGTAGATCTTATAAAGTCAGAAGTTAAGAATATACTTAGAAACTTAGCAACCTATATTCATAAAGCATTTATTATTAGAAATGAGGTAATGTATAAAAATTGACATGGTAAATTGATGCACTATATGTGTTCCTTGTGATACTGTAAATACATGCTTCCTATGTGTTTCTTTGTACTTGAATTGTATGTATTTCATGTTTTCTATGTGTTTCTGCTGAAACTGTATTATGTCTGATGTATTATGTATGTTCCTTGGTATATTACTTTTACATACATTTTGTAATACGGGGCAATAAAATATGATATGAGGCCTTAATGCCGTTTGTAAGTGTTAAGTGTACCACACTATGCTAGCATTGCTGTTTACAACTGTAATGTATTTTAGTGAAATACGAGCACATTACTACATTTACATGCTTTTTGTATTACTATTAATAGAAATGTCATGTTGCCTTAATACCCTTTGTATTATTATATTTACAAGGCTACAATAGCGTTGCTCTGTACAAATAGTATTGAAGTGAACTAATCTGAAATTGTTAAATGCACAATTATTTCTGATGTTTATAATAATATCATACCATGTAAGCTTTCTATCGTATGAATGGATATGACAAAACCTCCATAATGTCTATCTTACTCGTTAAAGCATAAAGCAGTTAAAGATCTTACAATTAATGTATTATAACGTGTCATTGTAAATCTAGTTTCCACAATACTTCTCTTACATGTTTCTTTCGGTAAGACAAATAAACAAGTGGATATATAGTGTTAAGCTAAGTTCAGATGTTAGTGATAGCAGTTGCCAATGATATATGTCTTATATCATATATACGCCTGCTTCTGATAATCGTTTAACGATTGTATAGCAGTACCATGTAGATGTAGAGATATTTTGGTTTCGGTAAGGCATGTTTATTCTATAGATGATTAAATACCGTATGTGATGGATATATAATTCATACAAGTTAAATGATTAAACTTTATTATCTTTTTGTAATTAAAGGTTTCTTTGCGATAGGTTGTTTTACTTGTTTTTCGTAATACTAAAACGCGAACTAAATTATAAACATATCCGATAGATGCACATGCGAAGAAGCCGATGCTTATTTCTGTAAATGTGTATATATAACTACTCTTTTTTATCCCATCATCAGACGTGCATTGTCGAAATAAACCACTGTGGAATAAATTTACCTTTATTTCAGCAGTGCTGAAATATAGCTGTCACGCGCGGCGAAGAATGTTCATATTACTCGGAATCAACTATAAAGTAATCATTTTTAGTAAAATCGAATCAGATTTAACAAAACAAACAATTTGATACCAAGATGTAATATAGTTTTTACACATAATGCAACTCAAAAAGCAAATAAACATTATTTACAAATATTAAGTGCGCGTACTCGTGACGTCATTATTAATACGTCATACGACACAATGCATGTTGTTTCACGCTAAAGATGCAGTTGTTTAGTGTCTTTTTTTCATTATTTCTTAAAAATCGGGGACGTAGAGGTATGATAAACGAAAAACAGGTTGGTTACTGATCTTTTTGTAATGTATTAGGCTCGACACGATTAAAATAATGAAACAATGTTTGCTTAAAATATCTTTGGGATTTTCCGTCTAGTTCGATTTTCCTATTCTATGTTTAAAGAAATAATTTACGACTAAGAAAATTGATGGGATAAATCGAATACTAGGTCGGTGCCGAATAAAGCAAAGTTTATCTTGCTCGGCACGAAAATCTGAACCACTCGCCAAGGCTCGTGGTTCAGATTTTCTAAGCCTCGCAAAATAAACTTTGCTTTATTCGGCACCGACCTAGTATTCTCTATGTCAGTGTTTGTGAAATTGTCGTATATGTTGAGAATCCAGCCTCAAAAGGCTTCTTTAAACAACATACTATCATGGTTATATGATGATATTTGATAACACGAAACAAATTAGGATAAATGTATGCTACTTTTTTTTAAAGCCAATTTCTATGTTTTCTACATTATTAATAGAATATCATCCAGTGATCGTAACAAGACTAAAAGAAGTAAAGGCAGCTTTACTACTCAAATTTGTCGATAAAAGAAACCTCTAAAATAAGAACATATTGTATTATAATTGTATTGTATTATAGTTTGAAATACATTTGCTAAATGCTTAGAAAACGTTCCATAAATATATTTCATGTATGTTTTTGAAATATTGTTTTCATAGCGATCTTCTCCAAATGTTGGAAACATGCAACTACAACTTTTGTTAAAATTTTGTATTCTAGTCTACACTGTTTGTCAATACTTGTATTGCATATATGTCCTCATGGGCTTAAATGCCTTATTGGATTGAAATAAACTGTCTTGTCTAGTCTTGTCTTGTCTTATATATATCGTCCCATTTGCACTTGACATAATTGTAAGAGCTATACTCAGATATACTTAACCCATATATATATATATATATATATATATGGGCCGTGTCGCGGCAAAACCTGTATTCGTGACATCAGTTATGACGTTGGTAAATTCTCTGTAAAGTGTCGTCAACATTTTATTTAATTTGCGCGATTTCGTCATCACTGCAACATGTGGATCTGTGTAGCTGTTGTGGACAGTTTTATATTTGTGTTAAATATAAAATGATGTGATATGGATAATGAAATAGAAGTAAGTAGTATATTTTATTATTATTGGCTATTTTGCAAAATTGGTTTGATCTAAATATTTAATAGAATATAGCGAAATAGACGTGTTTACAAATTAATCACCATGTAAAACGTTGTTAAGATATTCAGTGAACGAAAATTTATTTACGGTATAACTTATCAGACTTAAAGTTTGTTATTTTTATTTGTACATGAATTGTTGTAAGAGTTTATCCCAACCTTTTATTGCAACCATGGGGTTACAACAAAAAGTTTTTTTTCCAATATTGAACCCGATCGATTCTTATTTGTTGTGCCGATCCTAAAGGCTAAACAGTTTTTATAATTCAAAGCAAAAAAGTATTTGTTAGTTTTTGTTTTCGAGTTTTATTATAAACTCAACCATAGTCTCTTAATTATTATTTATCCAACTTCTTTATAGGTCTAGATTTAAATAGATTAATATGCAGGAAAGAATATTGCATAGAAGTTTGGAAGATTTTTGTCACTTATTATTCTTGTTTCGGTAGGAAATAGCTTGCATATCGCACATATAGATCTACATTGTCTACTTTTATTCAATGACTGAGTGCAAAAACAAATTTCTGTAATTTCGCGTATAGAAACACGTATCGATTATTTAATGTTTGACTAATTGGCATAGACTATATACGTTTCCAGGAACTGGACAATTTATTGTCCGACCACTTTGGGCGAACTCCATCGGCATCTCAGGTGAGCTCAAATTCCGATGATTGGACTTATATAAATTCCCCAAATGATCATTCATTTAGAGAGGACGAAAACAGTTCAGCAGCAACTATTGTTGATTGTAGAGCCAGAAATTTCATTCACCAACATGACATTGTATGTAACAACAGTGATGAGTATGAAAGTGATGTGGACGATACATACATTGTCAGTGGTGCATGCGCCAGTGGTGACATGGACGCTGACTATGAAACTGTCAGGCAGTTTCTCGAGATCGGATGTGGTTGCAAGAGTAAGTGTACTGTTAATTTTGAAATTGGCCTGGTATACCATAATATATTGAACATGAGAGAATTGACAAAGGAAGAGAAAGATATTATTGTCATGAGTAAACATAAGTGTGGAAATGGCCTGACTACAAAACGAGGGAAGCCAAGGAAACGTTCGATGGTTTCATACAATGCATTCCAAAAGCCAGTTAGCAAGAAAACGTTTATGCTGGTTAATGACATTGGTAGATCAGCTTTAGAAAATCTTGTAGACCATTATAAGAAGAATGGTCCATTGCCAAGAAAGCATGGAAACGTTGGAAAGAAACCATCACACGTCGTATTTATGATGATGTAAAACGCGTGGTTGAATTTTTGCAAAATTATGCGGACACGTATGGTATCCCCCAACCAGCAGCTCCCAGAGGAAGCGACAATACTCCTCCAATTTATCTTGACAGTGGTAAAACAAAACTAACCATTCATAAAGAGTATATAGAAAGTTGTCGCGAGGCTGGGGTTAGATCTTTACAGCGAACTGCTTTCTGTGAAATTTGGAAAAGCTGTCTGTGTCACATTAGAATAGCTTCGCCTAGGGATGATGTATGCGCAACATGTGAAGGCCATAGAAAGAACATTATGAAGGCAATAGAAGAGAGTGAAAAGTTAGAGGCTGCCGAAAACTTTAAACAACATGTGATAAATGCCCAAAAAGAAAGAGAACTTTATAATGACAGTGTGTAAAGCGTTCCAAGGAAACATGCATATTAAGTTCTAATAAAAGAACAAACCACTATATTTTTGATTTTAGTCAAAATGTATCCATTCCTCACTTCTCGCGGCAAATGGGGCCAATTTATTTCAT
The DNA here is from genome assembly GCF_020536995.1 of Dreissena polymorpha. Taxonomy (NCBI): domain Eukaryota; kingdom Metazoa; phylum Mollusca; class Bivalvia; order Myida; family Dreissenidae; genus Dreissena; species Dreissena polymorpha. The sequence continues at coordinate 83,257,788 of NC_068364.1, forward strand.
GTCCCTTTGCAAAGTACAGATTTTTGGTGTACGGATAGATGGACTGCCTAAACAGCTCAATTTTTTTATTAATGAAACTGAAACTATGGGCATAGATGGTACCCAAACACACGGACCCAATGCTGTCATCTCGATGCTGGATATGGTGCTAGACACCCACGGGCGTGGTGAATCGACATGCTCCATCCATGCGGATAATTGTCCAGGTATTATTTTGTAAAATTATCCAGTGGTAATCAATCATATGATTCATTTAGTTATATTTGAATAAATATTTCAAACATATGACTAAATATTGTGTTCTTAACAATTAAACATTATTTTTATCTATGACTATATAGCATATGGTAATAATTGTTTGATTTTTCTTTTAAAGTAGGCTTAACAGAATGTGTAACGTTACCTTAATAACAAAGAAAAAAATATAGTAACGTTTTAGTATGTAATTTTAGAATGTAAACATATGGTCTGCAATATTTTACAGGTCAGAACAAGAACCGCTACCTCATTGGCTATTTCACATGGCGTGTGATGACCGGCAGACATGACGTGATAGAATACCACATGCAAATACCAGGACATGCCAGGTGTCTGGTTGACAGTGGATTTGGGCATTTAAATAAACTTTACAGGTACCTAAAAGCCGCCTTTGTTGTATGTGTAAGAATTTAAAAAAAGGTAAATTTTCCTTGTATGAAGTGTTTTGTTTATTTAGCATGTAGAATAAGATCGAGTTTACATTTCTTCTCCTGACAATACTTGCAATCTGATCATTGAAATTCAGGAGGTCGAACATTGAGACAATGGACTCATTGAACCAGATGGTTAATATGTCCTCAGCATCCAATGAAGCACTGAAGTATCCGGCATGGAAGTGGCGGGATTGGAAAGGGTTTTTGTCCCGACTGTTTTGTACTGTACCAGCGATAAGGTATTTACTAACGTACGCCTATGATAAATGGTTGAAAATGTTCACACCACTGAGTAGAATTGTTAATAATTTTTTTTTGTATAACGGTTTTATACTGCTGTTTAACGAAAAGTGTAAAATTCCTAAAGTGCAATACAAAGCGAAAGAAAAACAAAACACGGACATAACCATGCACAATGTCTTCAATTATAGTTACCAATGCAAATGAATATTATTCGCACATGCATCATAATCATCAAATGCATCATAATTTTGTGTCCTAACCAAACGTATTAAAATGTTTGCCAAAATAGTATGTATTTTTATTTTCAGACAATATCAGTACTTCCGCATGACGACGGAAGAGCCAGGTGTGGTCACAATGCTCACGGGAGTCGGATGTCCAGAGGTCAAGGTTACTGTGCCTGTGGCTATGGATGGCGTCCATATTCCATACCAACGACCGCAAATTGTAGAGGCCAAAGGACTCAGCCGAAACAGACAGGAGTACTTGTACAAAGTTGTCAGGCCATATCTCAGCGATGCTAACGAGGATGCTACTTGCCCTTGCCCAGAAACATAACTATACTTATGTCGTCGCATCTATCGCATCTACGGCGAAAGATTACACACATTATAATGTCAATATTTACAGGCGAATGACAAATAACTTCAAACTTATTCTTCACTTCTTTTTGAATATCCTTCAATGTCTGTTTGAATACATTGGTTTATTTATAACACATTTAAATAACACTTTTTCATATCAAATGAAATATTTGTATTCACTTCTGCTCGTTTCTATAGAATTCATGGCAAACTAAGAATTCTGCATACAATATAAGCTGTACGATAATTAAATTGTGAACATGCTAAGAATAATTATAAAAAATATTAAAGATTACTCGACTCTTAATTTTTAGGAAAAGCACTTTTGGGAAATAAAAATCTAACAGTTCAACACAATGAAATTATTTTATTATTATTATTATTGGATATTGTTGGTTTATGTATAAATGGTGTAATTGATAATGTTTGTTTTGATGTGTGCATTCCTATGAAAAACTAAATGATATGTTGTGAAAATATGTGAGATTGGTTTAGAAAAAAATGATTTAAACTGTATGGTTTGCTGGTCGATGTAAATATAAGTGGACTTTGTTGCTAAGCAACGTATGTTAGATTACAGTTTAATGTTAATCACAACTATTTTTAGAACAAATAGATACCTGATAATATATTTTAACAAAATAAATGTGTTCTTAAATGTTATTTCATGTCTTGTTTATAAGTGTGGATTTTGATGTAACATACATCTGAATGCGGTTTACTTAAAAACGTTGTTAACGTTGATAACGTCAAAACACCTCTGCAGTGCTGTTACTAAAATAAAAATTTCTCAGTAAGTAATGGGGCTATATCTATAAATTTGGTATCATAATAACAAGCTCAGAACAGTCTTTATCAATCCATAGAAAACAAAAAATGTGAAATTTTGTCACGAATACAGGTTTTGCCGCGACACGGTCCATATATATATATATATATATATATATATATATATATATATATATATATATATATATATATATATATATATATATATATATATATATATATTTATATGTTACCTGTATTCAATACTATTGTACAACATGTAGAGTTCTCAAGTAGAACGTCAATTAATGATGTATTGAAACTATTCGCAGTGTTGCGGACCCGTTATTTTGTAGAACACGTGATTATAATACTAACCTAGTTTTAATGTAAATAATTGTATAAAAAATGCCGACTGGTTCGACAGCGAGTGCGACGCTGCACGAAATGTGTACTACGGCGCATTACGACGCATAACGTGTCTTTAACTAAAGTTAAATTGATTTAAACAGACAACGCTTATGTACAAGTAAAATATTTTATAAGGACTTAATCCGCAAGAAGAAAGCCTGTTGTTATAGGCAAAACAAGTTGGGGATTAAAAATTTAATAAAACATAAACCAAGGGATAGCATTAACTCTGGTTTGAATATAGATGATATAGTGTTGATTGTACTATTATTTGCTAATGACATGCCTATGTAGGCAAGTCACCAGCTGAAGTTCAAACACATTTAGATAACTTATACTTATATTGCCATTCTTGGGGGTTAAATGTGAACACTGCAAAAACGAAAAGAATGGTTTTTCGGAAGACAGGTTGATTAAAACAAAACGAAAAACGGGTATACAATGGTAATGATATTGAAGTTGTTGATAATTTTAACTATTGGGGCAAAGTGTTATATGATACTGTAAGTTTCAAACTAAACCAGGATTATTTTGTTGGTAAAGCCCATAAGGCCATGAATACATTTTTGTCTGAATCCAATGAATTTGACATAAAACCGAAAACATTTTGCCAGTTTGTTTTACTCCTTTGTAGGTTCTATATTAAATTATCGTTTGTTATCAGTTATTTGTAATGCATGTAAATATATCAAAGAAGTTCTTGTGATAAGAAATGCGATTCTAAATAATTATGTTCAATAATTTCATTACCGCTTTGATAGTTTATTAGTATGTTGCTTCGTAAGTGTCTGTTTTACGTTATGTGATGTTATTTTGTTATACCTAATAACGTGACAGAAAATAATATGAATATTTTAGTATGAAGACGATGTGTCTGAATAAACTGTCTGTCTATCTGTCTATGTATGTGTGGCTAAAAATAAGAATGAGTGCATTTATGGCACCAAACGGTGGTCGTGATTACTGTATGAACATGTGGGAATTATTTGAAACATTGAAATATATAAGAAGTGCATAATAGAGTGCTACTAGGTTTTAATATATAAATTGAAATAAAATATAAACACAGAAGTATAATGGCATGTTGTAACCCCTGACTGGTAATATCGGTAAAACAGGTTCATCGAAAGTGAACGAACTTTGTTTGTTCTTAAAAAATAAACAGGAGCATGGCGCAGTTAACACAACTATTTTAAATATTCGACTGTTTATTCAGTCTCATCCCATTTCCAAATAATTGAAGGTTCCAAAAAAGCAATCATGCATTACAGAGGTTGTAGCAGAGCCCCCGTGAAACTATTAAGAACGGGCCACGCGGCGGAAATAAGGTCACCTTGATGACATTGGATGTATACTTCGTCCCCTGCAAAGAGTTCAGCAACAGTGGTCTGGGAGGAACAATCGATGGTACTTTTGTCGCCAGCCATTACTCTGCCAATCATGTCCTTGTTCCTCATGAGGTCCAGCACAATAGAATGGTTATTGGAGCAGATGGAGATTGACAAGAGGTATGAGCCGTGTACAGGGGCGAAGAATGCACCAAGAAGTCTGTGATAGGCATTCCCGAGGTTAAGTTGAACGACATCGAAAATGATGCGTTGGTTTATAGAAGACCTCTGGGAGTAATACAGATCAGCTTTGAAAGCAATCGGCTGTTGGTCTACAATGCCATAAAGAAAAATGTTAGTGAGACAAAACAAACACTATTTGTTAAGTTAAATTAAATCAGATTTATATTAATGACAAAACGTTTCCTTTTGTGTCTGTTCCATAGGACTGAAAATTATATTCTCTGATATTGCCTACTCATATAACGCGCTAATATTCGCTAGTGATACATGTAGGAATGTTTCTGTCAATCTTCATGAATTAAAACGTTTTTCTGTTATGTGCAAATCGATCTGCAATTATATTTCTCTAATGCAATAACGCACTAAAACACACAACTTAAATTACCATGAATATTACGTTGCTTACCCTGTTTTAACTTTAACTGATTTACTGTCGCCGTCAAATTATCCAAACGCTGCACCAGTTCGGGAATATCGATCTCATTAACAAAACGAGCTTTTGGCACATGGGCCTCAACAGCCCACACGAGGACCGAATAAAGCACGGCGCGCAACATAACGTTCAGCAAGTGTATATTGTTTGATGTCTTGTCTATCTTTTAAAACTAGTAGGTCGCCCAATATCTTCTCTTTGTTCTGTCTTCAGACATTCGCTATGTCTTATCTTGCATGGCATCATTGTTATGTTATCATTTCAGCGTAACAATTCTTATCGTGAGCGTTAAATGAGACAGACTAGAGTAAATTTTAAACGAATTATCGGATTAAACGTTTAGAGGAACCATCATGTTCACGGAACATGACAAAACACAAACAGTTGAACAAATCAACTTTACAATTAGCTTTCTTCCTAGATATTCCTTTACATTTGCTGATGTTTTTTTCCAATAGTATTCTACTAATTATCACGATTATACGTCTTATATGATGTTTCATTTTAAGAAAATTTGAATACCATTAAGTTAATATGACTTTACACTTTAATGACAGCACTTCAGAGTTTCGAACATTCAACATTGACATGTGTGTGTGTGTGTGTGCTTTTGAATTCCATAATCAATCGACGTATTTTAAATATGTGTGACATAAAATTTGATTCTTTACGCAAATCACTGTATTATTACGCATTGTTTAAAATATTTATACGTGTGAACTGGGAAGACAAGAACAAAAATGCACCAATCCCGTTTCGGGTTAAAAAATAAACTCTCTTGACCTGGTCAGGTGACAGAGAAGAGACCTCGGTCTCTGTTTATTTAGGATGAGAATACATTTTGGAATCCATCAGCTGTTGTGTTTATTGTGTTTATGGAAGGTTATCATTTGAAAACCGGTACGATTGTTAAGGATGATGATGATTATGGTGGTGGTGATGATGATGATGATGATGATGATGATGATGATGATGATGATGATGATGATGATGATGATGATGATGATGATGATGATAATGATGATGATAATGATGATGATAGAGAAAAGATATTTATAACGCGACAAAACAACAACACGATTTAAATGATGGTGTAATGTAATATCACGATTGGGATAATACAAACATAAATCATCATCGTACTGTCGGAGATTTGCGTTTTTCCCATTTCTTATGTCGCATAACCACTTCCGAAATATCGCTTTGCCGTTATCGTGACATCATTATTCACCGTTATGGTTCTTAAGGTTTATCATATATACGAGAATGAAATCCTAACCTGTTAATAGTATTCAAAGTTTTGTGTTGCTAATTTCACAAAAATAACTGTTAAGTGTGCAGTTTTTTGACGATGCTGCTTTAGCTAAGTTATTATACCATAACAAGTTATTCACAATGGCGACCTATGTAAAAGACCGAGCCAGTCCGACTGAGATAGCTAAATTTTCTCAATCGGCATACATCGCTGATTATCTTTGATAAAGGATACCAACATTTAAACAACAATGGCCGCGCCCATGAGAGAATGTTGACACTCGTGTCAAAACTTTCTTACATCATTAATCGGTTTGTTTGGCTATTTAGAAACTGCAATTTAGGATATATGAGTTATTTATTCACTAATTCTCCGCTAATGTCAACAATGGATGGAATTTGATGGATATATTCGATGTGAATGAAGGACTTTCTGTATCTTGACAGATTGACACGGCAAAACTGGCATGCTGGTATTTTGAGTTATCAATTTTAGTCACATTTTGCTTCATAAATTGTATTCGAGCATTGTGTGACTTATTGAATGACTATGATGCCGATATCAACATATCATATTGATTTGCAGATCACCAAGCTGTCCTGAAATTCAACATCGATTACAAACTCTTTACTGGTTTGTATTATTTCATCTTTCTAGTTAAGTACGTGATATCATTTTAAAGTTAAATGAACTGTGTCACAGTTACAGAGACATGAAGGCGATTGTGGCCAGTTTGGATCCAGATCAGCCTGCGGTCGCTTGAAAGCTGTTTGCTTAAAAGCGGTTTTCGGACAATAACAAATAGTTTAATTAGATACTATTAGACTGCGCTTTTCCTATGGCCTGGCTCAAATAATAGAATTGTCATTAATCAAATGATTTTATTTCGAACATTAATCGATTGTTTTTTTCTAGTCCCTCGGGATCAATGACTTCAGCACTTTCGTGTTGAGAATTGAATACCGCTTAAGGCACTGCTAGGGGGCGTGAGAGATTTTGCACCATCCATTATCCCTCATGAACCGACTCAATAAAACCGAGTCGGCAATATTTTTACCTAAATTTTTGTTTGGTTGCTCTCGAGGGATCGAACATTTTCAGAATCGTCCTTAAAGCCTAGTGGTAGAGTGTCGACTTTGATTTCAGGAGGTTGCGCAGCGGGTTTGATCCCCAGAAGCGACATTGAAAACTAGCCTACTTTGTTATCTAAAAGGCTGCTAAACCTGATATACTAAGATAATGTGAATTTTATCTCACATGATGGTCATCAGTTAGGACTAGTCATCAGTTATATAATATAAAAACTCACAGCAGTAGTAAACAATGGGATTATAATTAATGAACGCATCTTTCATTTGTCTTTGACACTTTGAATTTGACATGGCCTAGATTTAAATATATGACTTGACATTACCAGCACTCTTGTGACAGAGCTTAAGTGTAAAATGTACCATTAAAGCTCACCTAAATCCAGATTTGCTATTATATAAGTATGGAAAGTTTTAAGGGTGTGACAAGTAAGCAAAAATGGGTCATTACCGAGAGGCCACAATTGTTCTATGACATTGTTATAAATAGTAAAATGCACTAAGTCAGAAGGCATTTGACTTGTCTGCTGCTGCATTGGCACACCAGGTGGCTCGGTTGCGATGATTTGATGGACGGTTTGGATGTGTAGTTACATAATATACAGTATATCAAACTGTATTATTTCAAATATGTTTGCATATAGTATACTTTTATTGATAATATTTACAAAATTAATGTATATGAATGATAAAATTGACTGAAATCATTTAAATGATACTGAAATCATAACAGTAATTTATACTGATAATTATTTAATATTATTTAATATATGTTACTTGATACAATCATGTTCATCTATATCAAATGAGATCACACTGTAGCTTCCATGATGAATTTCAGTGAATTAAATTAATTCCAAAATGTAAGTCACTCCCATCTCTCTCCCGCAGCGCGCATACCGAAAGGTCCTGCTGTGTACCTTTCCAGATCCAGATAGAAAATTGAATACATAATTATGTATCATGTTGTTTAGAGCGGTTAATTATCCCTCTGTTGTATCAATGTTTTGTTTCACTTCTTTAATCGGTGTGTTTAAAGATATATACATAGCTCCAGGGTCAGAGCTTCAGGCCATGAGTATTTCACCACCTGATCATTTTTCTAATTTTCTAATCTACCACTGAGTATCTGTACACAGTGGTAGATTAAATTTGTACATTAAATGTTATAAGTGTAAAAAAGATATAGTTACATGTTCATGCTAGATGAATTAAGAGCCTTAGTCAAGGGGTATTTAAACATTTTAAACGGTAAAATTTTGTTAAATGTATACCCATTTTCTCTTGAGCACTGGTCAGATATTAAATGTATACAATTTAATAAACACTTCTATACAGAGCCCTGAGCAGATATCAAATGTATATCCCTTAATTTTCTCTGGCACCCTGGTCATATCCTGTTGATCACCCAACAAACACCCTTCAAAATGGCAAAATTATATGCAGACCAGTTAATTATATGCAATGGTTAAATGAAATACTTCAGATATAAATGACATTCTTTTCACATGGAAATTTCGCGTTCACAGTCATGGAAAAAGAGCCTGCACAACACAGATCAAAAATACTATTTATTTGTGGATCAACCCATATCTTGATACTCTATGTGCTTAAATATCTAAAGTCGTCATAAAATCAGGACAAAAAATTGTATTTTCAGTCCTTAATTGACCCAGTTATCAGAGTATTATAAGCTCAATCAGTATATTGATATCATTATTTGTGCTTTGTGTGTTGTAAACATATACACAATCATGCAGTTACATGATATCAATAAATAATAACAAAGCCACCCATACTATAAAGGTCATTTACAAAGCATATGGTAAAATGTGAAAACATTGAGTGTAATTGCCCTGTCGTGCCAGCTAAAACAACACGTTGACATGTTGACATTTTTTCTACTTTAACTTTCATTATGTGATATTCATTATCTATTATTCATTAACTATTAACAATATTTTGACTGAGGACAATATCGTTATTTTTACGCTCATAGGTAGGACCGCAATACCGCTTTCGAAACGTGTTTTGCCTTCGTGGTTCTTTTCCGATGTTTGACGGAAAGGGCCGAGATTGTGCGATTGCAAACGCTGTGACGATGGGAAAACCCCAAATGTAGTTATTTTTAGATTTGATCGAGAATGTTACCCGCCTCCTAGTTTCGCTGAATGGGTCAAGTTCCCCACGGGTACTACTTCTCCGTACCCCCATTTTTTTTTCGTTCCCAAAATTGTTCGTACCCATTTTTTTCGTACCAAATTATTTTCGTACCCAAATTGTTTTCATTCCCAAAAATGTATCGTACCCAAACTTTTCGTACCCACATACACAATTGTGGCAATGTAAATAAACTTAAATTACGAATACGAATACAATTGATGCTTTTATATCCATTATCTTCAAAAGCATCGCCACACCAGTACTGTCAGTACTTTTATTTTTTAATTAAATTTGCAATGAATGACTTAAGAAAGAATGATAAGTTTAGTGTGCACGATTTCTGCATGACGGTCTCTGCATATTATCTGCATATTCTTATTTAGTTGAGATTCGTTGATTTCTTTTTACCGATCTTCTCTATTTTGCGAAATTTTAGTGAAAACTAATTACTTTGTAGCTTAACTGAGTAAAATGTGCTTAGAGAAAGCTACTGTGGTCAGCCTATATTCAGACGTCATTTATCGTGCTGTGTCAACGTTAAGCCCGTTAGAGACATTTATCGTTATCCGAATCTTTACGAAACCTGATCATAACGTTTTTGGAGCATAAGTTTTCAAACTAGACCATCAGAAATAATATTGGAACAACAACTTTCTTCCACTATATGTACTACATTTGTACTGATTGCACTTCCTCACACTTTTTATCTTGAAAATATCTAACACAATTTTATATCTGGGATAGGTCGCAACGTCAAAGCTCATGAACACAGTACACTCTTTATTCAGGACTCACTATTTATAGAAAGTTTTCAGAATGTTTATCTTGACAATAAATAGGCCAAATTAAACTATTTGTCCTATGTTTCAAAAGTCTAGGCCATCAGATCAAATGTTGAAAACCTCTTTATATGTAGTATCTCTACCATGACAATAACATGTAATTGTGCAATCTCCACGCAGAGTTGTCGTTCCTTGATCTCACATACACATCTGCGATGGGCTCAGCAGCCATCTTGACATCTTGTCAAAACCGAAAAAAACGCATTCAAAGTATATTTATTTAGAAATTTAGGATTAGAGACAATATTAAATAAAAAATAAATTTTAGTTCACGATAAATCGGGCAAAAACCTGGTAATTTGTATGCAACTATTAAGAACTATTTTATTGCCAATTTACCCAAATAAAATTATTACGCTCAATTCGCTAATGTAAACAAATGAACAAATTGATTGACGTTAGCAATTGCTTCGACGGCAAACGTGTATTTACAGAGAGGTCAGTTCTGTTGTATTAATCGAACAAATAAGGGTAAGTTATTTTGCTAGTTTTATACGGAAAAAATAATTGTGTACCAGTTTACATTTTTAAATTCATGTTTAGAATGCGATCAAATCTGATAGTAATTTTTGTATGATCTGACATCATGATTAGTACTTAGTAGAAGGCTCTTGAACATTATTCATACGGACCAGTTGGTTTGTGTTAAATATCAAAATGTTTCAGCATGTAGACTTTATAATTATTACTGTTTTAACCATGCAAACGTTTTTCCACCCTTTAAACTTAAAGATGACATCCATACACACCTGCTTTTTACCTCTGAAAAATAAATGTGAGCCAATTGGACAAAACGCAAAAAGTGCTCTCAGGCTGGTGATTTATATATATTACAGTAAAGACTGCCTGTGAAGAATGGCATATTCGAGATGATTAAATATCCTACTTAGTACAATATGATCAGGCTCCGGTCGTTGTCGGTTCAGGTGCTTTCATACTCCGGGTACTTTGTAGTGAACTTAAAAATACTCGGATTACTAAAATGTTGTACCTGAGCCGACAATTACCAAATGATCATTAGTGGTTTCTGTCTTGTCTCAACACTACATGTAACAGGAAATTCCTCACTTCAATTATTTAAGTATGTTGTACTTGTACTGAAAGGTTTGATACCAGCAAATGTATATTTTTAATCAGAACTGTTCGCACAAGAGTAAGTAGTCCCGCGTTAGTCTTATTTATTGGATTAGTCCCGCGTGTGCAAACGATCTGAGTGATGAACTTAAATAAAATTGTGCGACAAGAGATGGACGGGGTTTATTCTAACGAGTCCACCAATGAAAACATTTGTAAACATTGGCTCGTCCGTAAAAGTTAACCAAACAATCGAAAACAGAGAACTGCGCTGTGCAAATTCGTGATAACAACTCAGTTCAGAGAATGATCTATCCAACAATACCAACGGTCCATTCATCTTGTTTATCTACACTTTGACATAATAATGGAAGATAAAGTAACTTAAAGCCGGTCAGAAATTAACTGTTCCAAATATGATGTATCTATATTTTGTGGTTCAAGTTTATTTTGTGTGTGTTCGGCAAGTTAACATTAGTGCTATGTTCAGTGAGTACACTGCGTTGGGTGTTTTAGTTATTTTGTTGCATATACATGCATAATTGTTATGAAGGGTACCTTTAAGAATGCATCCACCAACTTAAAGGGTCAACACTTTGTGCCCTGGGTATGATAGACACTTTATTTTCAATCCAACCTTTACCAATATTTATATTTCATATAATTATGTATGCTATTGATAATACACATTACGACCCTCGCTTTGGCAAAATCAGGGTTTAATGCAAATGCATAAAGTATGCAGTGGTTTGTTGCTAATAAGAGACTTCTCTGAAACGGGAAATACCATTCAAGCGGTAAGAAACGTCCCTTATTAGCCTGTGTGGACTGCACAATCACATTCAAGCGGTAAGAAACGTCCCTTATTAGCCTGTGTGGACTGCACAATACCATTCAAGCGGTAAGAAACGTCCCTTATTAGCCTGTGTGGACTGCGGGCAATACCATTCAAGCGGTAAGAAACGTCCCTTATTAGCCTGTGTGGACTGCACAATCACATCTTTCACAACACTTAACGCATGTGCAATAAGCAAAGTTCTCCTATAACGAGACTCAATGGACGTTTAGTTCGCTGCATGCAAGGGTATTTGCTTCAAACCCTATGGGTAATTTGTCGAATACGTTTTGGTATGTTTTCCTTAAAGTTAACCGAGTTTTTTTGCAAGTAAGTTACACCAATGGTGTTGGTTATTTCTTCGATTACGTAACTTTTAAGAAGAGTACATTTCTTATTTAAGGCCCTATATTCAAATTGATTTATTTTCAGACACATTGTTTATTTTAGTAAACATTGAAACAGCCGATACATATAAAGATGATCGTATTGAATTAAATTTATTTATTAAAATAAGACTGTTATTTTCTTGTACTATCGTCACTTAAAGGAAAAAAACACTAGAATAACCAATAAACAACAAATATTTCCCACGAATTTACTAACTTATAAAACTTACTTTATTACAATATGTAATATACGCCACATTTATGGATAGCAATGGTCTTGCAATGCAAATGAATGAGCAGTTACCTATGTCTTTTTCATGTACATTTGATATTTACTGCACCTTTTTATGGCAGGGAAAGACCGCCAATAGTATTCATCACCAGAAATGTTGCACGTGTTGAGTATTCAGCTGATATGTTCCATGTTGCAATTATAGATTATACATACATGTCAAATAATATCCGTTCAAATAAACAATGTTTGATATTTAATGTTTCAATTTTCAACAATGTTAATTTTTAAGGTGGCGACATCTCAAATATTCATCTTGTGCTTTGACCAATTAAAACTTTTCAATGAATACAAAATTAAATGTTCACATGTAAAGTATACATTTACTTTTATTTTTAAATCGCATACACAACGCACAAAACATGATCACAAATCTAACGCTGGTTAATGCTAAAGTATACAAATTTGCAACAGTAACTTTAACAAAGTGCCGATTTCCACTGTGAGCATGTAAACACGTCTAGATTAGGCATCGCGTATCTTTACATCTTGCAATGTTAAAAGTTGACATTTGAACAGTTGGAAAGTCTGCATGAAATCTACACGCGGTTTGACCGCCAAAATTATTTTTCGTCTAAGCCAGGAACCTATGCCTCAATGCCTCGCTTACGGGCCGGGTACCATTGTAAATGTAAATAATGATTATTCTGGCGCACAGGTGTTGGGCGCGTGGCCAAGTCAATTTAACACTATCAATATGTCATAAAACAAAATTTTTCATCATTTTGACCAAAAATATTTTTCTGATTATATATATATATATATATATATATATATATATATATATATATATTCACACATATGGCCAGTTACGGGGTCTCTGATTTAGAAATAGGTTATGGGGTTCCCACTTTAAATACATGTATCTCCATACCCTTTTTTATCCGATATAAACACGAATTAAGGTATATAGGGGTACCTACTATTATTATTGTATATAAATACGTCATTTATTTAACGTCTTATACAAGGAAATATATAGCGAACTTATTTGCGAGGTATATACAATTTCAATTTCAGACCTGATTGTGGTTTTCGATTTAAGACCTTATTGTGAGATTTGATTGCATTACCTCCCCTACACCCCCCTCATAGTAATTAAAGGAGCCTAGATTGCGGGGTTGTATATAGACCCCGTTTTTTATATTGACCTCGTAAGTACAGTCTGAAAACTACAGAGACCGCGTAACTGGCACTATGTATTGGTATATATATATATATATATATATATATATATATATATATATATATATATATATTTACACACACACATAAGGTAGGTATTTCTTGACACAGGAAACTCACCTGATAAAATACATGTTTGTAGATATAAATGCTCGTTCTTATTATTGTTTTGTATTGGTACCATTTTAGTGTTCGTGTGACGTATGAATATATATATATATTAAAATGGGATTAATTGTGTCACAAATAAATAAAAACGAGCATTTTGTATCTACAAAAATCTATGTTATCAAACCACATCCAGCGTTGAAATATTGGCTCTAGCCTCTAGTATTATGGAACACTGATTGTTTAGGTGTTAACTTTATTTTACGTAATTCATTACGAAATTTTCGTTGATTTTGAGCGTTATAGAGACTTTAAAGTAACATTACTATTCAAAATCAATGAAATTTTCGAACAATTGTTCGTAATATGCACTTAAACAATTAAAAATCAGTGTCCCTTATGGCAGTTGCCGAAATTTCAACGTCAGATGTGGTCTGGTGAAGTAGATGTTTGTAGATACAAAATGCTCGTTTTTATTATTGTTTATCATATCTATTCATTCGACACATGAACACTAAAATGGTGTTCGTGTGTCGTATGAATATATATGTTCGCGGGAATTAATTGTGGCCACCAATAAATAAAAACGAGCATTTTGTATCTACACAAATCTATGTAATCATACCACATCAAGCGTTGAAATTTTGGCTATTGCTATGAGGAACACTGATTGTTAAGGTGTTAACTTTATTTTACGAAATCTTTAACGAAATTTTCGTTGATTTTGAGCGTTATAGAGACTTTAAGTGCCCAAATGGCGGTCGATTTTCGTAAACTATGTACCATTTTATTGGGGAAGTTTGCCTCTGTATCTGTGTTGTACGTTGATAAACTCGTATTTGTTTACTGTTCTAATGCGGATTATGTTCGGTAGCTGGGGTATTTCGATAGTTTTACTCTTGTAAAAATCGGTACTGAACGTTCGTTCAGACGGAAGCCGACCTAGCATTTCTTCGAGTTCGAGAAATGCTTTTTTACAGTTAATGTTGACAAGTAGCCGTTCGTGGTCATTTTTCGTAACGAGACAACCTTTCCCAACAAAATGGTACATAGTTTACGAAAATCGACCGCTATTTAGGCATTATATGGCTTTAAAGTGTTGAGGTAGGTGATTTTCCTGTGTCAATAGATACCTACCTTGTATATGTATATCATATCAGAATATTTTTTTTGGTCAAAATCATGAAAAACATGTTGTTTTATGACATATTGATAGTGCTTAATTGACTTGGTCACGCGCCCAACACCTGTGGCTGCTACTAATGACAATTAGTACCCTAACACCGGCTGACATGAAAATGCGTTGTAAATGTTGAATTATGATTCGTCAACTTGTATTCTGTCAAATTGTATATAGTAAACTTGTTAGATGCTGACTTGTAGCAGATTACTAAAACCGATCGTACAACTTAGAAAATATTCAACATGCTAATGTAGTTTGTCATCAACTTACATTCAGATGGATCTATTATCTTTTATTTATTATTATAACTACAATATTAGGTATATGAAGATGTAAACTTTATATCTTCATTTTCATATCTGTAGTTTAAGAAGTTACATGTTTGTTTTTAAACATTGAAACATTTTGTAGAATCAGGACATACAACATTTCACACTTTAATTGTACAAAACAGATATTAAAATGATGCATTTAAACAATTCTCTGTTAAACATTGAGCTAAATACTCAATACGTGCAACATTTCTAGTGATGAATAATATTGGCAGTCTTCCCCTTCCATACCTATCGTGCTCGTTTTTGAAACCATTCACTTGAAATTAGCACCTTGATAAAGTTATATAAAAAAATCTAACTTCATGCTGTGCTTTGGCATTTAGGGAGGTCCTGTTTGATCTTTGACCTGACTGTATATGCCTCGTTTTAGGAAAACAGGTCTTAATGCATGTGCGTTAAGTGTCACCCCATATTAGTTTGTGCATTCCGCACATGCCAATCAGAGATAGCACTTTCCGCCTTATTTTGATTTTATTGTAAGACACAAAGTCTCATATAGGTGTAACATGTGTACACTTTGTTTTCGAAAATCCATCAATGTATGAAAAGATTGGAGCTCAAATAAACAAAAATTGTATGTAACAAAAAAACGGTATCTAGTTTAACCTTTTATTTATAAGTATGATTTTGCATTAATAGAGAGCCATCTTGGCATGTTGCGAAAATAGGAAAGCCCCCTGTGTAGTATTATTAGATACGTCGTCTGCAGTTTGACCAGAGAGTAAATATGGCCGAATTTTCGACCATGGACATAGCGGAATGGTCATCGATCGGTTTATTTGACTTAATTGACGATAGTTTTTTTGAAAATGAACTATTTGAAACGGCTGTTCATAATTCTGGAGAGAATGAAAATGTCAGTAGCACTGAAAATACTGAAACAAGTGCAGTGTCCACTCTTTTAGAAGCAGGTGTCCAGCTGCCCAATGAAAGTAAGTCTGATCTGCATCAAAATACAGATTTAAGTTCACAAGACCACAGAAATCAAATGGAACAGATGAATTTAAATAGCCATGCTCAAGGTGAAACACGTAAACAACCAACATTTGTACATGTAACAGAAGATGAAAAGATAAATTTTGTTCAAAGTATGAAAAATGTGAACACTAGCCGCAAAACTGAATTATGTATGCGCCATTTCCAACGCTGGCTATCAGAACCACCACGCAATGAAACAAGATCTGTCTGTGACATCATGACCACTGAACTTGACAACTACATAGGTTCATTCCTCCTGTCCATCCGTAAAGCCGACGGGTCTGAGTATGAGCCTGACACACTCACAAGCTACCATCGAGGCATTGACCGGTTTGTAAAAGAAATTCATATTTATACACCAAAAACATAGTAGAATAAAGTGCTCAGTGTATAAACAATCAACATTGAATCGAAATAGTATTTCAGTGATGATCATGCAATGTTGTTGTAGTACTGTATTACTCACTGCTGTAGAGATAGTTTTAACCTATATATTTGAGCTTGAGTCCATCGAAAGCCTAAGGCTTATATAAACACTCTCGATTCCATTTTCTGGGCTTAGAACCATTACTATGTGTCTTTGTGAGAGATCTTAAGAACGCTTGCACGATGGTGATCGAACCCATCACCTCCCAGTGGCTAGACGGACACCCTATCCATAAAACATTAAAACATGTCGACCTTGCTGTTGAGTTAATTTACTACATCCAACATAAAGTGATTAAATTAAAATATTTAAACAGCATGAAATGTTATAGCTGTGTAATTATGCTTTATAGTTGTTATGTTAACCTGATTGGTTATTGCACACATCTATGAAAATAAAATTTAATTAAGTGGCAAATAAATGTATAAAAGTTATTAAACAAAACAATATGTAAATTGAATATTAACCGCACAATGATATTAACGGTTGAAAAAAATAATATCTCGAACAAAATGTAAATAATGCCCATAATTTTCAAATTATATCCAGTTAAAAAAAATCAAATAATTCTGTACATGGGTCAAGTTTAAAAAATAAAAGAATGAAAATCAATTGTTTAAATGTGATTTTTTCCAGATATTTAAGGGAAAATATATATTCCCACAGCATTTTGGATGACAGAGAGTTTGAAACTTCTCGAAAGGTTTTGGCTTCCAAAAGAAAGGAACTGAAGCAAAAAGGAAAAGGAAACAGGCCCCATGCTGCTGAAGCCATTACCTCTGAAGAAAGAGGGATTTAAAAACAAAAAGCAGTAATTGGACTTCAAAGCCCAAGACAGCTGTTGAATCAAGTTTGGCTAAATAATTCAACATTGTTCGGCATTCGTGGTGGAACCGAAAGTCACAACCTTAGATGGGGCGACATCAAACTGAAAAAAAACTGATCAAGGAAGAGAATACCTTGAATACAATGAACGGTTGACCAAAACACGTACATCGGAAACCAAGTCGGATCAAAGGGCCTTTCCACCTAAGCAGTTTGCTCATACCAACAAAGATTCATGCCCTGTTGAAGCGTACAAGGAGTTTGCTCATCACAGACCGAAAGAAGCTCTGCGTGATGATGCCCCTTTCTACTTGTGTATAAACTATAGTCGACATGATGGGTCCAACAAGTGGTATAAATGTCAGCCCATGGGTGAAAACTCTTTGAGGTCAATAATGAGAACGATGGCCGAGAGGGGCGATCTCACAGGTCGGAAGACAAATCACAGTGCCCGAAAAACAACCTGTACGACTCTCTTGCATAATGGGGTTGCTCCAACAATAATTCAACCGCTAACTGGACCAAAAATGTGCAAAGTGTTAACAATTACGCAAAGGCTTCTCTCGAAATGCAAGCAGCCATGTCCGACATATTATCAGAAAATCCTGACCAACAACAAATTATGCAACTTAACCCTAGGCCTACCTATGGTTCTGTCATCCCGGCATCGGTGCGAAACACATCTATGTCAAGCAGCAACAAAAACACATCCAACGCCGCCATTGATGATTCCCACGATAACACAAATCTCCAAGGTGCACAATTATTCCGGTGTAACGTAACCATCAACAATTACTATGCACACTCTCCATCGAAGAAACGCAAGAGAATATGCATAGTAGAAAGTGACAGCGATTAACTGTTGGTGAATTATAAATCCAGCTGGTAAATCCAACAACATGTGCTTTCAACACGCGAAGATTAAAACCTGTGTGTCCCCTGTTCAAATGTGTACACGTTAGACTAATTTGCATAAACTGTATTCATGCGCGTGTTATATAAACTACGGCGTTCCGTTTGTATCATTGTGTTGTATGTTTTGTTAAAGCAAAAAATACAATTTTTAACTGTTTTCGTTAGTTGCTGTATATAATAAATGGAATATTACGCTAGTCAATTGTTCCAAGAGTTTGTATTCAGTCTCGTGGCTTGTGCTATTTCGCATCACACTCGAGGCTCCGCCTCTCGTGTGATACGTCATCACACAAGCCACTCGACTGAATACAAACTCTTGGAACAATTGACTAGCGTAATATTCCGTATATATTGGCACGTTATTGCAACAAAGTGCAACGTTATTTCTACATAGTGTCAAGTTATTGCATCATAGTGCCAGTTATAGCAACCGAATTTCACGTAATCATCAAAATTTGTCACGTTATTGCAACATAGTGTCAAGTTATTGCAGCATAGTGTCACGTTATTACAATACAGACCCACGTTATTGCAACATAGACTCACGTTATTGCAACATAATTTCGCCGAATTCGAATCAAGTGTCCCATTATTTCAACAGAGAGTTGCGTTATTTCAATATTCCTTATGCATGTAGACTGCATAACTTTAAAAAGTCCTGCTTTAATGTTAATTAAGCCATTTACCTTTGAACTTATACTGCGACATGAGCCTTAACGCGAGTATATACGATTACGATGATACGAATATTCATTTTCACAATCTTTCATCAATACAGAAATATGAATAATAGTTCAATACACTATTTTAACAATCTAACCGTTGTACCATTAGACTAATATTGTTTTCTTCAATTAAATGTAATAGGTCCACGTGTTCATCGATACTGACACTTTTACTTGTATTTCTAGTCCAACCACCAAATGTGTTCAAGTATCGTATGAACTACTATTGACACAATTTTGGGGATGTTCCACTTGAAATGTTTCAACTTAATTATAGGAGCCTCAATCTGGGATAAAGGCCTTAATGCATGTGAGTAAATTGTCGCCCCAGGACTGCACATCTAAACCAGGGACGACGCTATCAGCTTTGTTGTTACTTGTATTTAAAAATAAATGATTTTCTGAACAAAAATCAAGTTTAGACTGACAGTGTTGTCCCTGATAAGCATGTGTGAATTTCATGGGGGAATCTGGGGCTACACTTAATGCACATTTATTAAGACTAATTTTCCGATAACATATTTATTATTGGAAGGCCTATCAGAGTGTATAGTGTATGAAGGTTGCGTGCTGTTCTATCAGAGTGTATAGTGTACGAAGATTGTGTGCTGTGCTATCATGGTGTATAGTGTATGTAGATTGCGTGCTGTTCTATCAGAGTGTATAGTGTACGAAGATTGTGTGCCGTGCTATCAGAGTGTATAGTGTGTGAAGATTGCGTGCTGTTCTATCGGAGTGTATAGTGTACGAAGATTGTGTGCTGTGCTATCAGAGTGTTTAGTGTACGAAGATTGTGTGCTGCTATCAGAGTGTACAGTGTATGAAGATTGTGTGCTGTGCTATCAGAGTGTATAGTGTATGAAGATTTCGTGCTGTGCTATCAGAGTGTATAGTGTACGAAGATTGTGTGCTGTGCTATCAGAGTGTATAGTGTATGAAGATTGCGTGCTGTGCTATCAGAGTGTATAGTGTGCGAAGATTGTGTGCTGTGCTTAAAATAAAAACAAAACGTATTGCATTATAGAATATGTACAGAGATACAAATGGGAAGAGGAAAACGTTTCGAAAATGTGGTATTTGTTTATTTTCACGCTTGTTCATGATGTATCTTTCATACTTCATGTTGTCAAACATTGTGTTGTATGTTTTTAATCCGTTACTCATTAGTATGGCAGGTAAACAATTGGAGCTCTCAGAAAAGGGGTTAAATCCACAGGGAGTACTTGTTTTCTATGGAGCTCTCAGTAAAGGCGTTAAATCCACAGGGAGTACTTGTTTTCTATGGAGCTCTCAGTAAAGGCGTTAAATCCACATGTAGTACTTGTTTAGTATGGAGCTCTCAGTAAAGGCGTTAAATCAACATGGAGTTCTTTTTTCTATGGAGCTCTCAGTAAAGGCGTAAAATCCACAGTGAGTGCTTGTTCTATATGGAGCTCTCAGTAAAGACGTTAAATCCACAGGGAGTACTTGTTTTCTATAAAGCTCTCAGTAAAGGCGTTAAATCCACAGGGAGTACTTGTTTTCTATGGAGCTCTCAGTAAAGGCTTTAAATCCACAGTAAGTACTTGTTCTATATGGAGCTCTCAGTAAAGGCTTTAAATCCACAGTGAGTACTTGTTCTATATGGAGCTCTCAGTAAAGGCTTTAAATTCACAGTGAGTACTTGTTCTATATGGAGCTCTCAGTAAAGGCTTTAAATCCACAGTGAGTACTTGTTCTATATGGAGCTCTCAGTAAAGGCTTTAAATCCACAGTGAGCACTTGTTCTATATGGAGCTCTCAGTAAAGGCTTTAAATCCACATTGAGTACTTGTTCTATATGGAGCTCTCAGTAAAGGCGTTAAATCCACAGTGAGTACTTGTTCTATATGGAACTCTCAGTAAAGGCTTTAAATCCACAGTGAGTAATTGTTCTATATGGAGCTCTCTGTAAAGGCTTTAAATCCACAGTGAGTGCTTGTTCTATATGGAGCTCTCAGTAAAGGCTTTCAATCCACAGTGAGTACTTGGTCTATATGGAGCTCTCAGTAAAGGCTTTAAATCCACAGTGAGTACTTGTTCTATATGGAGCTCTCAGTAAAGGCTTTAAATGCACAGTGAGTACTTGTTCTATATGGAGCTCTCAGTAAAGGCTTTTAATCCACAGTGAGTACTTGTTCTATATGGAGCTCTCAGTAAAGGCTTTAAATCCACAGTTTGTGTTTGTTCTATATGGAGCTCTCAGTAAAGGATTTAAATCAACAGTGAGTACTTGTTCTATATGGAGCTCTCAGTAAAGGCTTTAAATCCACAGTGAGTACTTGTTCTATATGGAGCTCTCAGTAAAGGCTTTAAATCCACAGTGAGTACTTGTTCTATATGGAGCTCTCAGTAAAGGCTTTAAATCCACAGTGAGTACTTGTTCTATATGGAACTCTCAGTAAAGGCTTTAAATCCACAGTGAGTGCTTGTTCTATATGGAGCTCTCAGTAAAGGCGTTAAATCCACAGGGAGTACTTGTTCTATATGGAGCTCTCAGTAAAGGCTTTTAATCCACAGTGAGTACTTGTTCTATATGGAGCTCTCAGTTAATGCTTTAAATCCACAGTGAGTACTTGTTCTATATCGAGCTCTCAGTAAAGGCTTTAAATCCACAGTGAGTACTTGTTCTATATCGAGCTCTCAGTAAGGCTTTAAATCCACAGGGAAAGCTTGTTCTCCATGACGTATTGCAATCATAAAATCGGTATCTTATATGGTATCGATGAACACATATTTATGGATACATTATTATATGAGCCTATTTCTGGGGGGTAAACCAAATTAATGCAGATACGTAAAAGTTATCTTAGATAAGTCTGCATAGGCTAATTAGGTACGACATTTTCCGCTTGCATGCACTTGTTCGTTTCAATGAAGATTCTTTCGGAAAGAACCACCCTGATAAGCCTGTGCGGACAGGCTAATCTGTTCAAACACTTTCCGCGCATACATTTTACTACGTTTTCACCGAGCATAACTTGTATATATTGATATATTATTACATGTATGTACGATTGATATCATATATTGTTATCAATCATTCCGAGATCAACTAGAAATTAAAATAACACATTAACATGTTGTGCACTATGAATGTATCACGTATTTAAAAGTAATTATGTTTTATATTCCATTACATTTTATGACAAACATAAATTATTTATCATCTAACCATTTAGAATAAAAACAAACACATTTGTTTAGGTGTCATGACAAGCAGGGTATTTTATTTCTTGAAACACACGCACGGAGTGGGTGTTTGTATCTGACAGGGCTTTCTACACATAAATGCAAGAAACAAATCTTCTGACGATCGTATGTGTTCAATGAGCAACAGATATCGACCCCAATGGCACCGCTCAGTTGAAAAGTCTCGAGACGTCAGTAAACGTTGCGACATCCTTCTCATATATTTAAGAACTGAAACGATACTAAATCCATTCTGTAGAACACGTCGTTATACGTATCATTAAACATGCTCATGCGTTACATGTGAATAATTGAATATTTTTAATACCCATCAGACGTCAAGCCTAATCTCAAAATCATACAATTGCACAATTTAACTACACAATTCAAAATCACAAGCCCAAACAAGGACGCCACGGCCCTAACAACCGCCCGTCCGCCGCCGATGCCCAAAGCGCACCGAGGACGCCCCCTATGCCCATCCACAACGCCTATTTGCGAAAAGTACATAAAGTGAAGCATTAGTTTTGATAAAACAGCTGCGATAATTACAAGATTTATTCATTACCATCAATTAAGAGAAGTGCACATGACTTCACGTACACCCCAAACAATAATCGGTGGTAACGAACGATTCAGGTGTAACCGCGAGCGGGATACGCAACCCTACTGCTCATTTTTCATTTTTCTTTTAATGGCAGGGGGACGCATGAGGACCCATGGCTCAAGACCGGTGTCTAGGTGCCTTCATCACCTCCTGAAACCTCTAATTTTAGAGAAATCTACAAATAATCAGCTGTTACTATATCGTAAACGTTAAGTATTCTTTTTAGAAAACTATGTAAATCCCATGGTAAAATGTCCGGAACCAATGCCCCTTTCTATCTCACGTCAGTCATCCGTCTGCTCTCATAAAACTCACTGAAACACATAAAACATAATATTAACATCAACACACAAACAGAGCATAAATAAATAAAACGATTTAAATCAAGTCTTCGCTCTACCCTGCTTGCCTGTCGAATGACTAAACCTACAAATCTGTGCACGAGGAAATCTTGATTTCCGCACCATTGGAAATATATCACCTTCAAAAACCTGTATAACCAGTTTATTCATTCACACAACGATAATAAATACATTTATGTTTTATATTCCATTACATTTTATGACAAACATAAATTATTTATCATCTAACCATTTAGAATAAAAACAAACACATTTGTTTAGGTGTCATGACAAGCAGGGTATTTTATCGACAGAAAAAGAACGGGGCAAAAAAACAACGCACATCTAACAACACACAACACCAAGTACCATATATATTTACAAATCCAAACGAGAAGAAACAATTGTTTGTGTTTCATCCGAATCTCTCACGCAGTGATCCTAAGCGCCAACAGTCTTCCACTGCCCATGCTTTTTTAACACTATCAGATACACCGCTATTTGCAACAGCAGTTGCTTCCCCTGACCGAAATTAATGCAACCCGTTAACATTAGGTTTAAGTCAAATTTCACGAAAGATGTGGTGCAAAATATCTAATTGTCTACTGTAACTCATCTGCTTTGAGCCAACTAAAATATATTTATTCATTTTCTTACCATTTGTTATGTTTCTAAACGAAACATATATTGCAATATGTAGAATAGTTTCAACCAAGATACATTTTTTCAAGTAGAAGACAGGGCATAAAACTGCATTTGTTTTACAAAATGTCAAAACCTGTTCGCCCTTGCACAATTGAACCATTTTACTATTGAAAATAATAATTATAGCACACCCTTCAAAAATCTTGTATCGCATCCTTTCAATTCAAAGTCCCCAAACCGCCAAACCCCCCCAAAAAACGCACCAAACACACCGTTACACATCTCACATCAAAGAATCAAAGCCTCTACACATCCGCTTTAGTCACTAAGCACCTCCGAACCAGCGGCCCAGAATTGGCCCTTTTCAATCCATCATCAGAAAACACAACCAGACCAGAATTACAACGACCACACGATCCCACAACCTCATGAGCCCACGAAATGCCACACACAATCGCGTCTACCCCAGAGGCAGACAGACACGAAACACACACACCAACATTTTAAATTGACTTTCTGTAACAAAACCGTTTCCCTTGCTTTCTTTTTTGCAAGTATTTTCCAATTTGAAATAAATATTACCCTTGCTATCTTTTTTGCAAGTATTATACTTTTAAAACTATTATTTTTAACCCTTGCTTTCTTTTTTGCAAGTACTGTTTTTGCTTTCTTTTTTGCAAATATTCCATTCCTCGTGTACTGTACACGACTTCGTAAGCACCAGGTGCAAACGGACATACACCAACATGGTTTCTATACATACTTAATGGCTATACAAAAACAACATCCATTGAATCATTTCTACACATATAAACACGTGAAAAATCCCAACTATACCATAAGTATAGCAAAACAGTCAAACCATTCATATCACTGATTCACATATAAACGACATATAGTATAGTTAAATTCGAATAGAAAGAACATTTCTTGAAAAAGGTCTTGAACTGAAACAGAGTGGTTATTACTCATACAAATAGTTTGCCCTTTGTCAAACACAATAATATCATTCTCAAAGTGCATTTGTACATTACCAGCCTCAAATAAGAATGGCCAAAATCCTGCACTAGGCCATCTGTGTACCACCAAAACGCCATATGCGTTGCATTCTAGAAAGTGCAAAATTGTTTTTCCTACGAGATAAATAGGGGCATCAACCAACTCAAATCGGCACCCCAAAACTGTGTAAAGAAATCTGCTTCTGTTTCAAAATCAAAGAATTTTGAATTATATCTTTAAGTATTTCAATTTTTAACAGTAGCCAAGCGATCAATCAAAATCGGACCCGAGCTACCATTTAAATAATCAAAGAAATCTCGTGAGATTTACCATTCATCTGTATTGCTCATTTTACTTATACTGGCAATGGAGTTTAATTCTCTTGGAATCCATTGTATTTCTAGTCCTATATTCATCTTCAAACATATACTAAAATGCTTAGTGCTAGATCATGTTACTCAATTTTAGAACTTCCTACCTTTACCAACTTTAGACGTGATTCAGAGTCAGAAAACCTCTTAACAGCCCCCCACCCTTAAAAAAATCCCATAGGCACGTAAAACTAGAACTACTCCATTAAGTATTCTATAAGTAGAACTTGTATTGCAATCGTCATTTGACCATATATCGTGAAAAATAAAACCTGACATATCAACAATATAAGCCCCACCGGCAAACCCACTTGCATCACTGTAAACTTTTAAAACTTCGACACATGTAGTTTTACTAAAATGTCTTGATTGTATGCCATCTATGCGACCTAACCAAAATCTAAATTCGGAAATAAATGAGCTATCTGGTTCAAGGGCTATAACTCTATGCATTGACGGTCTAGAAACGATTTCAGAATAAAGATATCTAATCTTTACCTAGCCAGACTACCAATAACAGACATCATTGAAACAATTTTCCCCGTACATCTAGCTAAATCCCTTGCCGAAACCATTGGCATGGAAGAAAATACCTTTAAAAGAGTATTTTTAAAATCAGTTATTCTTCTATCGAGAATTTCAAAAGAAAACATTTGGCTATCCCAGATTAATCCTACCCTTTCTAGCCTCTGAACTGGTACTTATATTGACTTGTCCTCATTGATCACAAATCCAGCTTCCGGCTTCATTCACGGCTACACTTGATTGACTAACAACATGAGGGATGTCTTTTAATTCTTCAATACAGCCAGTATTTTACATATCCTGCACCGACTCGTTAATATCTGCTAATCTATCTGCTTTAAAGCTGATTGGTTATTTACAGATACACATTTTTCAGGTAATTATAAGAATGGTAATGCGTAAGCGCCGACAATACAGTCAATTATATCAGGATTGGCACCAATGATTTTCCGAAAAAAGGACATGCCTCTTTAAACTACATTTTACAAGAGAAAAACGTGAGAAATGATACTTTTCTTCACAATGTGCGTATTATATGTAAACCAAACACGTCAAACAATTCTCCTCTATCCCCGAGGGCCTTCCTTCTTGACCGCTACCACGTGGTCGCTACGTGTGTCCATTTACTGTGCCAGCCCTGTCCCCGCCGGCGAAGCGATCTCTCCTCTCATCCTGACTGTCCATATTAATAAATTACCAACGCCAATACGACACAAAAATAAAACAAATTTCACAATGAAATGTGGTTGAGAAAATAAATAAAACGATTTAAATCAAGTCTTCGCTCTACCCTGCTTGCCTGTCGAATGACTAAACCTACAAATCTGTGCACGAGGAAATCTTGATTTCCGCACCATTGGACATATATCACCTTCAAAAACCTGTATAACCAGTTTATTCATTCACACAACGATAATTAATACATGTAATACCACGATTGTTCCAACAATAATGTGATTTATTAGGACTACAATACACGTGAATCGAATAAACACTATTTTGTTTAGATTTAAAGAAAACAAGCGCATGCATTCAATTGATATCTCCCGACAAAAAATATTTGTAATACAGACTGACGGACGGACAGACGGACAAAGCCAATTCTATATATATCCATCTGCCTTTGGTGGGGGATAAAAAAGACATTTATTCTAAATTTGATATATTTTTTACAAAAATCGAGTAAAGGTTCTATTGCACGGACGTTCTGTTAATAGTATTCAGGCACGTTTTGAAGATGTATGAGTAAAGGTTCTATTGCACGGACGTTACGTTGATAGTTTTCAGGCACGTGTTTAAGATGTATGAGTAAAGGTTCTATTGCACGGACGATATGTTGATAGTATTCAGGAACGTTTTGAAGATGTATGAGTAAAGGTTCTATTGCATGGACGTTATGTTAATAGTATTCGGGCAAGTTATGAAGATGTATGAGTAGAGGTTCTATTGCACGGACGTTATGTTAATATAATTCAAGCACGTTTTGAAGATGTATGAGTAAAGGTTATATTGCACGGACGTAATGTTGATAGTATTCAGGCATGTTTTGAAGATGTATGGGTAAAGGTTCTATTGCACGGTCGTTATGTTAATAGTATTCAGGCACGTTTTGAGGATGTATGAGTAAAGGTTCTATTGCACGGACGTTCTGTTTATAGTATTCAGGCACGTTTTGAAGATGTATGAGTAAAGGTTCTATTGCACGGACGTTATGTTGATAGTATTCAGGCACGTTTTGAAGATGTATGAGTAAGGGTTCTAATGCACGGACGTTATGTTGATAGTATTTAGGCACGAGGAGCTATTGCACGGACGCTATGTTAATAGTATTCAGTCACGTTTTGAAGATGTATGAGTAAAGGTTCTATTGCACGGATGTTCTGTGAATAGTATTCAGGCACGTTTTGAAAATGTATGAGTAAAGGTTCTTTTGCACGGACGTTCTGTTAATATAATTCAGATACGTGTTTAAGATGAATGAGTAAAGGTTCTATTGCATGAGCGTCCTGTTTATAGTATTTAGGTACGTTATGAAGATGTATGAGTAAATGTTCTATTGCACAGACGTTATGTTAATAGTATTCATGCACGTTTTGAAGATGTTTGAGTAAAGGTTCTATTGCACGGACGTAATGTTTATAGTATTCAGGCACGTTTTGAAGATGTATGAGTAAAGGTTCTATTGCACAGACGATATGTTGATAGTATTCAGGCACGTTTTGACGATGTATGAGTAAAGGTTCTATTGCACGGACGTTATGTTGATAGTATTCAGGAACGTTTTGAACATGTATGAGTAAAGGTTCTATTACACGGACGTTATGTTGATAGTATTCAGGCATGTGTTTGTGATGTATGAGTAAAGGTTCTATTGCACAGACGATATGTTGATAGTATTCAGGCACGTTTTGAAGATGTATGAGTAAAGGTTCTATTGCAAGGACGTAATGTTAATAGTATTCAGGCACGTTTTGAAGATGTATGAGTAAAGGTTCTATTGCACGGACGTTATGTTAATAGTATTCAGGCACGTTTAGAAGATGTTTGAGTAAATGTTCTATTGCATGGATGTTCTGTTAATAGTATTCAGACACGTTTTGAAGATGTATGAGTAAAGGTTCTATTGCACGGACGTTATGTCGATAGTATTCAGGCATGTGTCTAAGATGTATGAGTAAAGGTTCTATTGCACGGACGTTATGTTGATAGTTTTCAGGCACGTATTTAAGATGTATGAGTAAAGGTTCTATTGCACGGACGTTATGTTACTAGTATTCAGGCACATTTTGAAGATGTATGAGTAAAGGTTCTATTGCACGGACGTTATGTTAATAGTATCCAGGCACGTTTTGAAGATAAATGAGTAAAGGTTATATTGCACGGACGGTATGTTGATAGTATTCAGGCACGTTTTGAAGATGTATGAGTAAAGGTTCTATTGGACGGACGTTCTGTTTATAGTATTCATGCACGTTTTGAAAATGTGTGAGTAAAGGTTCTATTGCACGGACGTTCTATTAAGAGTATTCAGGCACGTTTTGAAGATGTATGAGTAAAGGTTCTATTGCACGGACGTTCTGTTAAAAGTATTCAGGCACGTTTTGAAGATGTAGTAGTAAAAGTTCTACTGCACGGACGTTATGTTGATAGTATTCAGGCACGTTATGAAGATGTATGAGTAAGGGTTCTTATGCACGGACGTTATGTTGATAGTATTCATGCACGTTTTGCAGATGTATGAGTAAGGGTTCTAATGCACGGACGTTATGTTGATAGTATTCAGGCACGAGGAGCTATTGCACGGACGCTTTGTTAATAGTATTCAGTCACGTTTTGAAGATGTATGAGTAAAGGTTTTATTGCACGGACGTTCTGTGAATAGTATTCAGGCACGTTTTGAAAATGAATGAGTAAAGGTTCTTTTGCACGGACGTTGTGTTAATATAATTCAGGCACGTGTTTAAGATGTATGAGTAAAGGTTCTATTGCATGAGCGTTCTGTTTATAGTATTTAGGTACGTTTTGAAGATGTATGAGTAAATGTTCTATTGCACAGACGTTTTGTTAATAGTATTCGGGCACGTTTTGAAGATATTTGAGTAAAGGTTCTATTGCACGGACGTAATGTTTATAGTATTCAGGCACGTTTTGAAGATGTATGAGTAAAGGTTCTATTGCACATACGATATGTTGATAGTATTCAGGCATGTGTTTAAGATGTATGAGTAAAGGTTCTATTGCACGGACGTTATGTTAATAGAATTCAGGCACGTTTTGAAGATATATGAGTAAAGGTTCTATTGCACGGACGTTACGTTGATAGTTTTCAGGCACGTGTTTAAGATGTATGAGTAAAGGTTCTATTGCACGGACGTTATGTTGATAGTGTTCAGGCACGTTTTGAAGATGTATGAGTAAAGGTTCTATTGCACAGACGTTATGTTGATATTATTCAGGCACGTTTTGAAGATGTATGAGTAAAGGTTCTATTGCACGGACGTAATGTTAATAGTATTTAGGAACGTTTTGAAGATGTATGAGTAAAGGTTCTATTGCACGGACGTTATGTTAATCGTATTCAGGCACGTTTTGAAGATGTATGAGTAAAGGTTATATTGCACGGACGTTATGTTGATAGTATTCAGGCACGTTTTGAAGATGTATGAGTAAAGGTTCTATTGCACGGACGTTCTGTTGATAGTATTCAGGCACGTTTTGAAGATGGATGAGTAAACATTCTATTGCACGGACGTTCTGTTAAAAGTATTCAGGCACGTTTTGAAGATGTATGAGTAAAGGTTCAATTGCACGGACATTATGTTGATAGTATTCAGGCACGTTTTGAAGATGTATGAGTAAGGGTTCTAATGCACGGACGTTATGTTGATAGTATTCAGGCACGAGGAGCTATTGCACGGACGCTATGTTGATAGTATTCAGGCACGTTTTGAAGATGTATGAGTAAAGGTTCTATTGCACGGACGTTCTGTGAATAGTATTTAGGCACGTTTTGAAAATGTTTGAGTAAAGGTTCTATTGCACGGACGCTATGTTGATAGTATTCAGGCACGTTTTGACGATGTATGAGTAAGGGTTCTATTGCATGAGCGTTCTGTTTATAGTATTTAGGCACGTTTGAAGATGTATGAGTAAATGTTCTATTGCACCGACGTAATGTTGATAGTATTCAGGCACGTTTTGACGATGTATGAGTAAAGGTTCTATTGCACGGACGTTATTTTGATAGTATTCAGGCACGTTTTGAAGATGTTTGAGTAAAGGTTCTATTGCACGGACGTTATTTTGATAGTATTCAGGCATGTGTTTAAAATGTATGAGTAAAGGTTCTATTGCACGGACGATATGTGTATAGTATTCAGGCACATTTTTAAGATATATGAGTAAAGGTTCTATTGCACGGATGTTATGTCAATAGTATTCAGGCACGTTTTGAAGATGTATGAGTTTATGTTCTATTGCACGGACGTTATGTTGATAGTATTCAGGCATGTGTTTAAGATGTATGAGTAAAGGTTCTATTGCACGGACGATATGTGTATAGTATACAGGCACATTTTTAAGATATATGAGTAAAGGTTCTATTGCACGGACGTTATGTTGATAGTATTCAGGCACGTTTTGAAGATGTATAAGTAAAGGTTCTATTGCACGGACGTTATGTTAAAAGTATTCAGGCACGTTTTTAACATGTATGAGTAATGGTTCTAATGCACGGACGTTATGTTAATAGGATTCAGGCACTTGTTTAAAATGTATGAGTAAATGTTCTATTGCACGAACGTTATGTTGATAGTACTCAGGCACGTGTTTAAATTGTATGAGTAAAGGTTCTATTGCACGGACGTTATGTTAATAGGATTCAGGCACGTTTTGAAGATATGTGAGTAAACGTTCTATTGCACGGACGTTATGTTGATAGTATTCAGGCACGTTTTGAAGATGTATGAGTAAAGGTTCTATTGCACGGACGTAATGTTGATAGTATTCAGGCACGTTTTGAAGATGTATGGGTAAAGGTTCTATTGCACGGTCGTTATGTTAATAGTATTCAGGCACGTTTTGAGGATGTATGAGTAAAGGTTCTATTGCACGGACGTTCTGTTTATAGTATTCAGGCACGTTTTGAAGATGTATGAGTAAAGGTTCTATTGCACGGACGTTATGTTGATAGTATTCAGGAACGTTTTGAAGATGTATGAGTAAGGGTTCTAATGCACGGACGTTATGTTGATAGTATTTAGGCACGAGGAGCTATTGCACGGACGCTATGTTAATAGTATTCAGTCACGTTTTGAAGATGTATGAGTAAAGGTTCTATTGCACGGATGTTCTGTGAATAGTATTCAGGCACGTTTTGAAAATGTATGAGTAAAGGTTCTTTTGCACGGACGTTCTGTTAATATAATTCAGATACGTGTTTAAGATGAATAGGTAAAGGTTCTATTGCATGAGCGTCCTGTTTATAGTATTTAGGTACGTTATGAAGATGTATGAGTAAATGTTCTATTGCACAGACGTTATGTTAATAGTATTCATGCACGTTTTGAAGATGTTTGAGTAAAGGTTCTATTGCACGGACGTAATGTTTATAGTATTCAGGCACGTTTTGAAGTTGTATGAGTAAAGGTTCTATTGCACAGACGATATGTTGATAGTATTCAGGCACGTTTTGACGATGTATGAGTAAAGGTTCTATTGCACGGACGTTATGTTGATAGTATTCAGGAACGTTTTGAACATGTATGAGTAAAGGTTCTATTACACGGACGTTATGTTGATAGTATTCAGGCATGTGTTTGTGATGTATGAGTAAAGGTTCTATTGCACAGACGATATGTTGATAGTATTCAGGCACGTTTTGAAGATGTATGAGTAAAGGTTCTATTGCAAGGACGTAATGTTAATAGTATTCAGGCACGTTTTGAAGATGTATGAGTAAAGGTTCTATTGCACGGACGTTATGTTAATAGTATTCAGGCACGTTTAGAAGATGTTTGAGTAAATGTTCTATTGCATGGATGTTCTGTTAATAGTATTCAGACACGTTTTGAAGATGTATGAGTAAAGGTTCTATTGCACGGACGTTATGTCGATAGTATTCAGGCATGTGTCTAAGATGTATGAGTAAAGGTTCTATTGCACGGACGTTATGTTGATAGTTTTCAGGCACGTATTTAAGATGTATGAGTAAAGGTTCTATTGCACGGACGTTATGTTACTAGTATTCAGGCACATTTTGAAGATGTATGAGTAAAGGTTCTATTGCACGGACGTTATGTTAATAGTATCCAGGCACGTTTTGAAGATAAATGAGTAAAGGTTATATTGCACGGACGGTATGTTGATAGTATTCAGGCACGTTTTGAAGATGTATGAGTAAAGGTTCTATTGGACGGACGTTCTGTTTATAGTATTCATGCACGTTTTGAAAATGTGTGAGTAAAGGTTCTATTGCACGGACGTTCTATTAAAAGTATTCAGGCACGTTTTGAAGATGTATGAGTAAAGGTTCAATTGCACGGACATTATGTTGATAGTATTCAGGCACGTTTTGAAGATGTATGAGTAAGGGTTCTAATGCACGGACGTTATGTTGATAGTATTCAGGCACGAGGAGCTATTGCACGGACGCTATGTTGATAGTATTCAGGCACGTTTTGAAGATGTATGAGTAAAGGTTCTATTGCACGGACGTTCTGTGAATAGTATTTAGGCACGTTTTGAATATGTTTGAGTAAAGGTTCTATTGCACGGACGCTATGTTGATAGTATTCAGGCACGTTTTGACGATGTATGAGTAAGGGTTCTATTGCATGAGCGTTCTGTTTATAGTATTTAGGCACGTTTGAAGATGTATGAGTAAATGTTCTATTGCACCGACGTAATGTTGATAGTATTCAGGCACGTTTTGACGATGTATGAGTAAAGGTTCTATTGCACGGACGTTATTTTGATAGTATTCAGGCACGTTTTGAAGATGTTTGAGTAAAGGTTCTATTGCACGGACGTTATTTTGATAGTATTCAGGCATGTGTTTAAAATGTATGAGTAAAGGTTCTATTGCACGGACGATATGTGTATAGTATTCAGGCACATTTTTAAGATATATGAGTAAAGGTTCTATTGCACGGATGTTATGTCAATAGTATTCAGGCACGTTTTGAAGATGTATGAGTTAATGTTCTATTGCACGGACGTTATGTTGATAGTATTCAGGCATGTGTTTAAGATGTATGAGTAAAGGTTCTATTGCACGGACGATATGTGTATAGTATACAGGCACATTTTTAAGATATATGAGTAAAGGTTCTATTGCACGGACGTTATGTTGATAGTATTCAGGCACGTTTTGAAGATGTATAAGTAAAGGTTCTATTGCACGGACGTTATGTTAAAAGTATTCAGGCACGTTTTTAACATGTATGAGTAATGGTTCTAATGCACGGACGTTATGTTAATAGGATTCAGGCACTTGTTTAAAATGTATGAGTAAATGTTCTATTGCACGAACGTTATGTTGATAGTACTCAGGCACGTGTTTAAATTGTATGAGTAAAGGTTCTATTGCACGGACGTTATGTTAATAGGATTCAGGCACGTTTTGAAGATATGTGAGTAAACGTTCTATTGCACGGACGTTATGTTGATAGTATTCAGGCACGTTTTGAAGATGTATGAGTAAAGGTTCTATTGCACGGACGTTATGTTGATAGTATTCAGGCACGTTTTGAAGATGTATGAGTAAAGGTTTTATTGCACGGACGTAATGTTGATAGTATTCAGGCACGTGTTCAAAATGTATGAGTAAAGGGTCTATTGCACGGACGTTATGTTGATAGTTTTCAGGCACGTGTTCAAAATGTATGAGTAAAGGTTCTATTAAACGGACGTTATGTTGATAGTATTCAGGCACGTTTTGAAGATGTGTGAGTAAAGGTTCTATTGCACGGACGTTATTTTAATAGTATTCAGGCACGTTTTGAAGATGTATGAGTAAAGGTTCTATTGCACGGACGTTATGTTGATAGTATTCAAGCACGTTTTGAAGATGTATAAGTAAAGGTTTTGTTGCACGGACGTTATGGTGATAGTATTCAGGCACGTTTTGTAGATGTATGAGTAAGGGTTCTAATGCACGGACGTTATGTTGATAGTATTCAGGCACGTTTTGAAGATGTATGAGTAAAGGTTTTATTGCACGGACGTAATGTTGATAGTATTCAGGCACGTGTTCAAAATGTATGAGTAAAGGGTCTATTGCATGGACGTTATGTTGATAGTTTTCAGGCACGTGTTCAAAATGTATGAGTAAAGGTTCTATTAAACGGACGTTATGTTGATAGTATTCAGGCACGTTTTGAAGATGTGTGAGTAAAGGTTCTATTGCACGGACGTTATTTTAATAGTATTCAGGCACGTTTTGAAGATGTATGAGTAAAGGTTCTATTGCACGGACGTTATGTTGATAGTATTCAAGCACGTTTTGAAGATGTATAAGTAAAGGTTTTGTTGCACGGACGTTATGTTGATAGTATTCAGGCACGTTTTGTAGATGTATGAGTAAGGGTTCTAATGCACGGACGTTATGTTGATAGTATTCAGGCACGTTTTGAAGATGTATGAGTAAAGGTTTTATTGCACGGACGTAATGTTGATAGTATTCAGGCACGTGTTCAAAATGTATGAGTAAAGGTTCTATTGCACTGACGTTATGTTAATAGTATTCTGTCACGTTTTCTGGATGTATGAGTCTCATTCTGAGAAAACGGGGCTTGATGCACGTGCGTTAAGTGTCGTCCAAAATAAGACTGTGCGAGACTAGCCTGTGTGTGGTGCATATGCTAATCTGCGATGACACTTAACGCATATAGCCTCCCAGAGCGCTGCTTCTGTTATTAACATTATAATGTATGTTAACAATAACGTCGTTGCATTTCCGAACTGTTGCTTTTAATATGTCATATTGAGAGTCATTACGATACGATTTCTTTCAGGTATTGAACCACACCTCTTTATGTCATCTATAAAAAAGTAAATAATTATTGTATATTTTATACACCATTAATTAAACAATTGTCTAGAGAGAAAACACCACCCAATATGCGCATGTAGTTATTGTGTAATACAGCTGAGTACTGAAAGACATGTATATACACGGCCATTAGGTACACGGCCATTAGGTACACGGCCATCAGATACACGACACGGCCATTAGGTCGAAGATAAAATAAGAACTCAATAAATATAATAATATATTTTTATTTTAAAAATTTGGGACCGATCTCATAATGTTCGCATATTGAAATATAGGTTAGTAAAGTAAATATCGTTAATTTTGAACGTAAGCATTTTAGACAATATGTGTACATGAATTAATAACAGCTTATGCGATAAATGGTTTAAATATTAAATTTCTCTCAAAGCCCATTAACTTTTTACAGTGTTAACATTGTACGTATATATGAATTGATCAAATATGTTCGTGTATATCTATCTGAACTTCCTCGGTATACCAAATTAAGATTTTGCATTTATATTGCCATGCTTTTGAATAAAGACAATCAATTGTTTCGAACTGAGTGATATATTGAAGTGAAAACTACAAGATATGCCTGTCTGAAGTATTATCTAGTTAACGATTTTTTAGCCTAGTTCAGTGAAAACCGGGCTTAATGCCTTATGCTTGTGCGTTCCGTGTCATCCCAAATTAGCCTGTGCACATCGCGCAGTCTAATCATGAAAGACACTTTCCGTTTAAAGCGGATGTTACTTTATAAGAGACTTCATTTAAACGAAAAATTGCATAAAAGCGTAGAATGTCGTCCCTTATTAGCAAAATGTCATTGCATTGTAACTAGTCGACACTTCATGGTCAAGGGCCATGAATGTTTGTCCTTGCATTGTAACTAGTCGAAACTTCATGGTAAAATGCCATGGATGTTTGTCCTTGCATTGTAACCAGTCGACACTTCATGGTCAAAGGCCATGAATGTTTGTCCTTGCATTGTAACTAGTCGAAACTTCATGGTAAAATGCCATGGATGTTTGTCCTTGCATTGTAACTAGTCGACACTTCGTGGTCAAGGGCCATGAATGTTTGTCCTTGCATTGTAACTAGTCGACACTTCATGATCAAGGGCCATGGATGTTTGTCCTTGCATTGTAACTTGTCGACACTTCAAGGTCAAGGGCCATGAATGTTTTTCCTTGCATTGTAACTTATAGACACTTCATTGTCAAGGGCCATGGATGTTTGTCCTTGCATTGTAACTGGTCGACACTTTATGGTGAAGGGCCGTGGCTGTTTGTCCTTATATTGTAACTAGTCGACACTTCATGGTCAATGGCCATGAATGTTTGCCCTTGCATTGTAACAACTTGACACTTCGAGGTCAAGGGCCATGAATGTATGTCCTTGCATTGTATCAAGTCGACACTTCATTGTCTAGGGCCATAAATGTTGTCCTTGCATTGTAACTATTCGACACTTCATGGACCAGGGCCCTAAATGTTGTCCTTGCATTGTAACTAGTCGACACTTCATGGTAAAGGCCGTGAATGTTTATCCTTTCATTTTAACATATCGACAATTCATGGTCAAGGGCCATAAATGTTGTTCTTGCATTGTAACTAGTCGACACTTCATGGTCAAGGCCGTGAATGTTTGTCCTTGAATTGTAACTAGTCGACACTTCATGGTCAAGGGCCATAAATGTTGTCCTTGCATTGTAACTAGTCGACACTTCATGGTCGAGGCCGTGAATGTTTGTCCTTGCATTGTAAATAGTCGACACTTCATGGTCAAGGGCCAAAAATGTTGTCTTTGCATTGTAACTAGTCGACACTTCATGGCCAAGGCCGTGAATGTTTGTTCTTGCATTGTAACAAGTCGACACTTCATTGTCAAGGGCAATGAATGTTTGTCCTTGCATTGTAAGTAGTCGACACTTCATAATCAAGGCCATGAATGTTTGTCCTTGAATTGTAACTAGTCGACACTTCATGATCAAGGGCCATGGATGTTTGTCCTTGCATTGTATCTTGTCGACACTTTACGGTCAAGGGCCATGAATGTTTTCCTTGCATTGTAACTAGTCGACACTTCATGGTCAAGGCACATGAATGTTTGTTCTTGCATTGTAACTAGTCGACACTTTATGGTCAAGGGCCATGGATGTTTGTCCTTGTATTGTAACTAGTCGACACTTCATGGTCAAGGGCCATGAATGTTTGTCCTTGCATTGTAATAAATCGACACTTCACGGTCAAGGGCCATGAAAGTTTGTCCTTGAATTGTAACTAGTCGACACTTAATTGTCTAGTGCCATAAATGTTGTCCTTGCATTGTAACTAGTCGACATTTAATGGTCCAGGGCCATTAATGTTGTCATTGCATTGTAACTAGTCGACACTTCATGGTCAAGGCCGTGAATGTTTGTCCTTTCATTGTAACTAGTCGACACTTCATGGTCAAGGGCCATAAATGTTGTCCTTGCATTGTAACTAGTCGACACTTCTTGGTCGAGGCCGTGAATGTTTGTCCTTGCATTGTAAATAGTCGACACTTCATGGTCAAGGGCCATAAATGTTGTCTTTGCATTGTAACTAGTCGACACTTCATGGTCAAGGCCGTGAATGTTTGTCCTTGCATTGTAACTAGTCGCACTTCATGGTCAAGGGCCATGTATGTTTGTCCTTGCATTGTAACAAGTCGACACTTCATGGTCAAGGGCCATGAATGTTTGTCCTTGCGTTGTAACTAGTCGACACTTCATAATCGAGGCCATGAATGTTTGTCCTTGAATTGTAACTAGTCGACACTTCGTGATCAAGGGCCATGGATGTTTTTCCTTGCATTGTATCTTGTCGACACTTTACGGTCAAGGGCCATGAATGTTTTCCTTGCATTGTAACTAGTCGACACTTCATGGTCAAGGCACATGAATGTGTGTTCTTGCATTGTAACAAGTCGACACTTTATGGTCAAGGGCCATGGATGTTTGTCCTTGTAGTGTAACTAGTCGACAGTTAATTGTCGAGGGCCATAAATGTTGTCCTTGCATTTTAACTAGTCGACACTTAATGGTCCAGGGCCATTAATGTTGTCATTGCATTGTAACTAGTCGACACTTCATGGCCAAGGCCGTGAATGTTTGTCCTTGCATTGTAACTAGTCGACACTTCATGGTCAAGGGCCACAAATATTGTCCTTGCATTGTAACATCCCGGCCATGAATGTTTGTCCTTGAATTGTAACTTGTCGACACTTCATGGTCAAGGGCCATAAATGTTGTCCTTGCATTGTAACTAGTCGACACTTCATGGTCGAGGCAGTGAATGATTGTCCTTGCATTGTAAATACTGTGAAACCATTTATTTTCGTCGGCACAAAATTTCGCCCTTCTCATAAAAATGACTATTTCGTCCGCTCTTAAATTCGCCCATTACTGGTTTTGAAAAAAACAAAATCGTCCGATGTGTTTGTAATACATGTAATACGCGGTTGCGAAAAAATCGTGCTAGGGAAAGAGAGGTGACACTTGGTAGTCACTTGCAAGAGGTGGGCCTTGTTTGGCATATGCTGTTATTTTAGGTGATAGTAACTGTCCCTTTTTATTTTATGTCATTGACACGTTCTTTGTTATGATTAGCGGATAAGTGGGACTCAATAATCGTTAACGAGTGTTTTAAACAACGAAGCCAATTGCCAATTAGTCTTTTTCCATTACTATCACGGTCAAACTGATAACAATCTTACCTTTATCGGCGCCGATTAGAGAAGGTGCGAAACTTGTTCTATTATACGAAAGAGGATCTAGTTTGTTAAGTGTTTTTTTTTCTGAATGGAACGCTGCATTTATTGATAAACAACAGTATTAAATCTATAAAAAAATGTTTTTGTTATAAAAACAAAACAAAGGTACGGGTTTTTGTGTATATGTACAAAAATAGTAGATGCAGTTAAAACCAAACAACCAAACACAAATCAAAATATTTTTATTAATTTGTAACAAAGCGCAGAATATATTTCAGTCAGGTGTTGATCACACATTTTAAATGCGTTAAATAGTATTTCTTTAATCCGGATTCGCCGCGTGTAGGCTGTATAATCTGCAACACCCCTGAAAAACACAATACACACAATGGGTAATAAAGTTGTTAACAATTAGCGCTAATCAACACTATTATACATAAACGAAGTCGACGCATGCGATACAGCCTTATTGCATTCGCGTTTTACAGGAAATGTCAGTTGTCATTACACTGTATAATAAACACCCCTTTGTGTCAAAACCGGATTTAACTTGTGTGTGAATAGTCGACTGTTTCATGTTCTTTCTATCAATACCATCTGTGTATCTGTATTATAAGTATACCAGTCAACAAACAAGGTGCGCGCTTCCGCATATGGGTATTCGGACGTTCAAAAAATTGACCTTCGGTTTAGCGTTCACGCCGTCGAACGCATTAAGCAATATAGCTCGTTTTGTTTTCACTATTTCTTTATTTGCAAAAAATACTAGTCGCTTATAACTTACCTTGCAATCTTTTTTTCTCGCATTTTGCGAGTGTGCGAGTGTTAATTTCGAGCCCTATGTATATGCGTGGATTACGCTGGATTTAAATGCCTCATGCCTACGGTAATTCAGTCTTATTTGTTTCAAATATGGGACATGATTGTTCGTTAGGATCTTGAATTCGTCCATCGGTCGAAGGGCGAAAAAGGCGAAAATTAATGTCGGACGAATAATAATGGTTTCACAGTAGTCGACACTTCATGGTCAAGGGCCATAAATGTTGTCTTTGCATTGTAACAAGTCGACACTCCATGGTCAAGGCCGTGAATGTTTGTCCTTGCATTGTAACTAGTCGACACTTCATGGTCAAGGGCCATGGATGTTTGTCCTTGCATTGTAACAAGTCGACACTTCGTGGTCAAGGGCCATGAAAGTTTGTCCTTGCGTTGTAACAAGTCGACACTTCATGGTCAAGGGCCATGAATGTTTGTCCTTGCATTGTAACTAATCGACACTTCATGGTCAAGGCCGTGAATGTTTGTCCTTGCATTGTAACTAGTCGAAACTTCATGGTCAAGGGACATGAATGTTTGTCCTTGCATTGTAACTAGTCGACAATCCATTGTCAAGGGCCATGGATGTTTGTCCTTGCATTGCAACAAGTCGACACTTCGTGGTCAAGGGCCATGAATGTTTGTCCTTGCGTTGTAACAAGTCGACACTTCATGGTCAAGGGACATGAATGTTTGTCCTTGCATTGTAACTAGTCGACACTTCATGGTCAAGGGACATGAATGTTTGTCCTTGCATTGTAACTAGTCGACAATTCATGGTCAAGGGCCATGGATGTTTATTCTTGCATTGTAACTAGTCGACACTTCATGGTCAAGGGCCATTGATGTTTGTCTCTGCGTGTTGTAACCAGTCGACACTTCATGGCCAAGGGCCACGGATGTTTGTACCTGCGTTGTAACTTGTCGACACTTCATGGTCAAGGGCCATAAATGTTTGTCCTTGCATTGTAACAAGTCGACACTTCATGGTCAATGACCATGGATGTTTGTCCTTGCATTGTTTCTAGTGACTAGTACATGGCCATTGACCATGAAGTAGTCGACACTTCATGGTCAAGGGCCATGAAGTTTTGTCCTTGCATTGTAACCAGTCGACACTTCATGGTCAAGGGCCATAAATGTTTGTCCTTGTATTGTAACAATTCGACACTTTATGGTCAAGGGCCATGGATATTTGTCCTTGCATTGTTACTAGTCGACACTTCAAGGTCAAAGGCCATGGATGTTTGTCCTTGCATTTTAACTTGTTAATGCGACGGAGGATTTAAATATAACTTCTGAATTGTAATAATCATGACCATACGAAATGTCGCATGCAATCAGTGCATTGTAGCCTTGAAATTACTATGATGGACCAATATGATAGAGTTTTGTCTTTTGTTGTGCACATTCACTGATTATTTGTCAATGAATAAAGCATTCTGATCACAACATACTAGTTTCCCTTAAACATATTCATTTGTATGTTCGGTTTATAATACATATGCAAAGCATGATTTTATGTTTATCCTAACAGCCCATTTACACAACCATTTCAATTTTAATCTCAACAGTTCGAATTAAACATGTAGCCGTTGTTGTGGGTTTGCATTTCTTAGAAACTGACAATGCGCATACTTCTATTGGCAGTCAATGTTCGACTTGCATAAAATCGTCGCACAAAATAAAGATAAAGCCATCCGAGACAGCTACGACGGAAACAACCATTAGTGTAGAATTATATAATATTTTTGAGGAAACATGTAGGCTGACATGTTAAACAGAGTGACATCAGCCTGTTCTTATTTTGCATAGTTCATGCATTATCCGGATCTAGAACCGACCATATAAAAGACTTGTTTTCATACAACCCAACCGTCGCTTATCATGACAATGACTGCGCAAGAATTATGCCGCCCTTTTCAACAAATATCTTCAGTAGTGCAGTCAAACAGGAACGACGCTTTCCATCTTCGAAAACGAGTACAAAGTATTCGGCTGATTTTTTTTTCAACTGAATATCAATCTATTGTTTATGAGAGATTACAGTTAAAACAAAACAGTTACTAGCCGTAAACGAAACGCGCGACAGCATGACATCGGTATTTAATGTAAGTTTTACCATACGTCAAACTTTACCACGTTCACATGTGATAACTCCTTTGTTCATTATCAAGTGTCGTATTTAACGTTTTGCATTCTTATAACATTAGTGCCGTTGTGTCTGTACAAAATATATCTGACTTAACACAATTACGAGGTTTTAGTTTTGTGTAATAAATAATAATGACCTCATGTCATAAAACATGACAAATGGAGACTACCTCAATACATGGTATTCGTAGAAGCAATATAACTTTCATTGAAACATAGCGTATATTAGGAAAATATGAGTATATTACTGCTGCGAACGGAGAATACAGAGTAATTGAAACTCTTCTTATCAATTTATTTTGTATAATAAGTTTCAGGGAGACAGTGATAACATTATTCGTAGAGATTAATTGACTTGGGAGATCTTGATTAACTGGATTAAAAGGAAATAGTTGCAATTATAAACATAATCAAATGTGTACAAGATATATTTTGTACGTACTTTTTAATACTATTTTGCATAGTTAAAAATTATAAAGTGGACGTTTAGACAAATACGTCAGAGTGTTTTGGATCATATTCAACCATCGTTTGTCTGGTTCACACCTTTCAACGCACTACCGCCCATCTATTGTTACATGTGTTAGTTTACAAATCGTAAATCGATCGTTATAAATAGTCAAGGAAGTGTGTCTTAAGTTATGTTTGGAAACACTTAAATTTATAATCATATTAAAATACATATAAATCTCACATAATAAATTACAGAAACATAAAAATAGAACAAAAGAAACATTTTTTTCTGCAGTATTGCACTGTCATATAAGCAGAAGCCATTACAATGGAATTGTTTTTAATCACGATTATCGTATTCTTTCGTCACTCGACATGGTTATACTGAATCAAATTGTAAGCATTTTGAAAATAATCTTTGGTACGCATCAGTCTGTGCTGAATAGCATAGATATTTCGTGCACCCCGTCTTGTAAAGGACGGGTTGACCTGGGCTCGTTGAGTCTTGCGAAGGACGGGGGTGACCTGGGCTCGTCGAGTCTTGCGAAGGACGGTGTGACCCGAGCTCGTTGAGTCTTGTGAAGGACGGGGTGACCTGGGCTCGTCGAGTCTTGCGAAGGACGGTGTGACCCGGGCTCGTTGAGTCTTGTGAAGGACGGGGTGACCTGGGCTCGTTGAGTCCATCATCATCGGGTGCTGGTCGTGGTATCCCGATGCTCTAAACTAACACTCTCACTATCCTTCTATAGCTTACCCTATTCTCAATCACTGTATCTACTCCTTTTCGCCATTTTCCTTCTAACTCTCCGTCTCTCTCTCGTCCTCTCTTTCTAACTCAATTTTTGTTTCCTAGTCATTCTCTATCTAACTTTCTCTCTCTCATCCGAACTCACCCCTTCCTTCCCGTTCGCCCAGTCTCTCTCTCCCTCGTGTATGTCTTACTAACTCTTGCTTTCTCTCTCATATTCAATCTCTTTCCCATTTCTCCTCGCTTTCTTTTTCTCTCCCTTCGTTTTACGTTCTCTATTTGTATCCATCTCATTTTCTTTACAACGTGCACTTCTCTCACTCTGTCCCCTTCCTACCTGTATTACTCTTCTTTCTCTCGCACTTGTCATTCCTTCCGCTATATCCCCCCCTCCCCTGTTGAGTTCTCTCTGTCACTTTCTCTACCTTTGTCGAGTGACACACTAATCGGAAACGTTTCCGGTAACAGACATGTACGAAATAAGTCGACATTACACGAAGTTCATCAGAAGTCTTATACCTTAAATAACATTCACGCATTAAGCTCCGTTTTCCCAGAGCAAGGCTGGAATAGTGAGGCCGCCGTGCATGATTGAGTGGCCAGCAATCTGCAGAACGCTGACAGCAGGATCAATTCTTGATGGAGTTGAAAGGAACTCTACTATAATTAGTTTATAGACCGACAATGTAGAGATATCTGAATTAGGTTTTGAGAGCATTGCGATATAATGCGCCTCCAATTCCACGTGATATAACTCCATGGACCGAAAGCAGTGGTGCATTAATCGAGCAAAATGTATTACTCTTTCGGATATAATTCTTATGTTGCTAATCAATATGACAACACGTTCTTTTTCTCTTAAATACCCAATAAAATAAATGCATCTCACAATAATAAAATCATCTGCAAGTGACTGGGTTTGGCATGTAACGAAGTAGTAATACGCTATTTGGTGCATGTTTCATTACAATCCACTTAGGGACAACGCAATGGTGTTTTTAATGAAGTTCCGAACGGTAGAACATGTTCGTAAATAAAACTTGATTCAGTCTCTTATTTGTTAGCTCCACTGGCCAAAGGCCAGCGGGGCTTATGTCATGGTCCTGTGTCCGTCGTGTGTGCGTCCGTGCGTGCGTCCGTGCGTGCGTGCGTTAACTTTTTCTTTAAACATCTTCTTCTCCTAAACTACTGGTCCAAATCTGATGAAATTTCTCAGGAATGTTCCTGTGGTGAACCTCTTTCAAATTTGTTCAAATTATGCCCCTGGGGTCAAATTTGACCCTGCCCCGGGGATTCAAAAAATTGAAAATTTGCTTATTTTGTGCAAACTTTATAAATCTTCTTGTCAATAACTATTAGGCCTAGGGCTACCAAATTTGGTATGTATTGACGCCTTATAGTCCTCTACCAAGTTTGTTCAAATTATGCCCCTGGGGTCAAATTTGAC
This sequence comes from Dreissena polymorpha, assembly GCF_020536995.1. Classification (NCBI taxonomy): domain Eukaryota; kingdom Metazoa; phylum Mollusca; class Bivalvia; order Myida; family Dreissenidae; genus Dreissena; species Dreissena polymorpha. The sequence continues at coordinate 83,302,701 of NC_068364.1, forward strand.
CCTGCCCGGGGGGAGGGTCAAATAATTGAAAATTTGCTTATATAAGGCCTATTTTGTGCAAACTTTAAAAATCTTCTTGTCCGTAACCATTGGGCCTAGGGCTACCAAATTTGCTATGTAGTGACATCTTATAGTCCTCTACCAAGTTTGTTCAAATTATGCCCCTGGGGTTAAATTTGACCCTGCCCCGGGGGGTCAAAACATTGAAAATTTGCTTATATAAGGCCTATTTTGTGCAAACTTTAAAAATCTTCTTGTCCATAACCGTATGGCATAGGGCTACAAAATTTGGTATCTAGTGACATCTTATTGTCCTCTACCAAGTTTGTTCAAATTATGCCCCTGGGGTCAAATTTGACCCTGCCCCGGGGGGTTAAAAAATTGAAAATTTGCTTATGTAAGGCCTATTTTCTGCAAACTTTAAAAATCTTCTTGTCCATTACCATTGGGTCTAGGGCTACCAAATTTGCCATGTAGTGACATCTTATAGTCCTTTACCAAGTTTGTTCAAATTATGCCCCTGGGGTTAAATTTGACCCTGCCCCGGGGGGGGGGTAAAAAAATGAAAATTTCCTTATATAAGGCCTATTTTGTGCAAACTTAAAAAATCTTCTTGTCAATAACCAATTGGCCTAGGGCTACCAAATTTGCTATTTAGTGACATCTTATAGTCCTCTACCAAGTTTGTTCAAATTATGCCCCTGGGGTCAAATTTGACCCTGCCCCGGGGGTTTAAAAAATTGAAAATTTGCTTATATAAGGCCTATTTTGTGCAAACTTTAAAAATCTTCTTGTCCATAACCATTGGGCCTAGGGCTACCAAATTTTGTATGTAGTGACATCTTATAGTCCTATATCAAGTTTGTTCAAAGTATGCCCCTGGGGTCAAATTTAATCCTGCCCCGGGGGGTCAAAAAATTTAACATTTGCTTATATAAGGCCTATTTTGTGAAAACTTTAAAAATCTTCTTGTCCATAACTATTGGGCCAAGGGCTACCAAATTTGGTATGTAGTGACATCTTATAGTCCTCTACCAAGTTTGTTCAAATTATGCCCCTGGAGTCAAATTTGACCCTGCCCCGGGGCGTCAAAAAATTGAAAATTTGCTTATATAAGGCCTATTTTGTGAAAACTTTAAAAATCTTCTCGTCCATTACCATTGGGCCTAGGGCTACCAAATTTGGTATGTAGTGGCATCTAATAGTCCTTTACCAAGTTTGTTCAAATTATGCCCCTGGGGTCGAATTTGACCCTGCCCTGGGGGGTCAAAAAATCAAAAATTTGCTTATATAAGGCCTATTTTCTGCAAACTTTAAAAATCTTCTTGTCCATAACCGTATGGCATAGGGCTACCAAATTTGGTATGTACTGACATCTTATAGTCCTCTACCAAGTTTGTTCAAATTAAGCCCCTGGGATCAAATTTGACCGTTCCCCAGGGGTCACAAAATTGAACATATGCTTATATCGGGCCCATTTTGTGCAAACTATAAAAATCTTTTTGTCCATAACCATTGGGCCTATTTCTACCAAATTCGGTAGGTAGTGACATCTAATAGTTCTCTACTCTTGTTCTTAATTATAGAGCTTAGGGCTACTAAATTTGGTATGTAGTGATATCTTATAGTCCTCTATCAAATTTGTTCAAATTATTCCCCTGGGCTCAAATTTGACCCGGCCCCGGGGGTCACAAAACTGAACATATGACGTTTACCAGTGGAGATTACTGCGGCTGTTTGGCTGTGACCAACAAAACATCAACATCTTGTAGACATGAGATAAAACCCTGTCATTTAGTGCCATTTTAGGTCAGATGGTGACTGCTTACAAAGGCGTTGAAGTAAGAACATGTGTTATGAATGTTTTTCTTATAAACTGAAAAAAGTCGGGTTTTATTTAAATATGTCGAAAGTGACCATATATCCGGATGAAAATATTTTGGATGACATGTTAATTTCATGTCTTTTTTATAGTGTTAAAACCAGTTTAATAATATATTATTGATTTTAAAAACACAGCTTCCATGAACATAATTATTTCAAGGAAAGTCAATATATGATACTGCACGGTAAACTCAAACTTTGTATCGAAGAGAAGGTGGTGAAATTAATGAAGTGCAATGTCTTAACTATCGTATATGCTGCTTTTTAATAACTAATGATTCATTGTTCCATTTGTGAATCGTGACTGATCATGAATTGTTGAAATGATTGTCAATTGCTCAACAATCCATATATATTTCTGACCATTTTATAATTTTCTTAATATTAGTTATGAATTGATCTTAGAAGTCAAATGTATTACTTAATTAAATACATTTATAAATATAAAGAAATAATCTTTAGATTATCATAATATTCTAAGGCTTGTTGGTCTTAGGGATGTGTGGGTTGATGAGCAATTTCTCCTTTTATCACAATTATTTCTACCCTACCTGATCATTTCCTTCATATTCCATTTTAATTCAATTGACGTCTGCAACCTCTTTCAAATTGGGAAAGTCCAAAATGTGTTGTTTGGTAAAGGGTTAAGGAATTTTGATTCCTATGGGTCTTGTGAATCTGTTTCAAATCAAATGCGTAGATTTGATCTTCAGCATCTAAAAATATGTGAAATAGAAAGAACGACAATATATTTTGGAGAGATAAATGTACCTACGTTATAAGCAAATGACCTGTGCAACAATTCCCAGGCTTTTTTGTCTGTTTAGTTAACACGGTAGTAACTTTTTCCATATATAAAAATGCTCATCCTTCCAACTTTAAGCGCCCAGTGGGACGAGGGATAGAAAGAGAAAGTCACAATTTGCTTGAGTACATTTCAACCCATGCGCATTACACGTTTTTTTCGCAAAGAAAAAACAGTGGAGCGATGCAGGGCCATCATGGCCCTCTTGTTCTACAATAATCTTGTAACAACAATTCACTGGCCTTTATTATATTTGATATGGTGCAGAGTGTCGTCCAATGTAAAGTTTGTTAAAAAATCATGACAAATTGGATCATAACTGGCCACACCCCGTAAATTACATGATTTTGTTTATAGAATTATATAGAAACATTAACAAATTAAATCTAAAACGACAAGGCTTGTTCTTCTAAGTATGCCCGTAGGTTAAAACTATCCCAAACCTGAATTATTGTACAAGTGAGCCAGTTGGTTTCAAAAGTCCGTTTAAAAAAAGAATCCTTCGGGTTATTTTGTAAAATGCTGCTCTTACATTATCATCACTGACACAGACTGTTTACAGATACGTTTACATAGGCAATATCTAGGTCACCAGTTAAAATTTTGGAAAAACACGTAATTACCACTAATTAATCTACATGTATAATTGAATCTTAATGAAACAAAGTGAATATATTCATTTTGGCAAAATCTAGGCCATGTTTGAATCGAGGCTAAGTGGAATCAGAAACTTGGCTACCTAATGAAATCTTCGAAAAGAAAGGAATCACTCTAGAACTAACATTATTTATTCGTTTCTTTATTAAATTTGGTAATAATTTTAATATTGACAAAATCAATATACACATTAAATATGGGTTAGAGGGGATCTTAAACTGACCTACCGGATGATATCTATTCGTGCAGATAGTTTGAATTCAGTATACAATAACAATATACACTAAACGGCCAGTAGTGCCTCTACAAACTAATGATTCCCATACATCACTTACTGACAACAAGAAATTCCCACATAATACAAAATGGGCCATTAGAATGGTGTTCCGCTTTGCATACAAACAAAGGTCAGATAATGTTATTAATTTATTAATACAGGCAGAAAGGCATGTAAATAAAACATGACGATCACTAGATCCAGTATCTTTTTATTAAGTCAATTAAACTTTGCATTTAATTTTTATCATAACATTATAAAACTTTCAAAATATATTTGCCCAATATAATGATCATCAAATGAGGTTATCAATTTAAGTTTATAGATAATTGAATTGAAATAAAGTGTTAAATGGATTGTTTTTTTGGTTTTTAGTCGCTTAAGCATCACATGAAATGTTTATTTTGTGATGCATTTCATGCGTATAAATATAACTGTATTTTTCATATATATCCAGTTTTCAAATCAATAATAATACAATTACATTCCCGATGCATTCTATGCACACATATATAATGGTATTTACAGCCATAAAGGCAATGCCCATGGCATCTTTGTACGTCTATATGTAACCTGAACACCTGTGTTCGCTGATGTAATAAATACTTCATGTGATCATATTATATGTTCACTCAAATGATTATGTATTTAACATTGTTTGTAACGATAAACTTATATAGTGTGTTAGCAGTTCATGACAACGCAGTTTTCTTGCGACATATTCACATAGCACATGTAGATCGCATTGCGTTTTGTAAATGAAAAATCTAATCACGATACTTTCCATCACGGAGTGTAATCTAGAATCCGTGTTTCCATAAAATATTGTTCATAGAACATTTCGTAAAAAGCGTCAATAATAATAATAATAATAAAAAAATGATTATAATAATAAAAATAATAATAATGATAAAAACAATAATAATAATGATACTACTACTACTACTACTACTACTACTACTACTACTACTACTACTACTACTACTACTACTACTACTACTACTACTACTACTAATAATAATAATAATAATAATAATAATGATACTAACAATAATGATAATAATAATAATAATAATAATAATAATAATAATAATAATAATAATAATAATAATAATAATAATAATGATAATAATAATAATAATAACAACAATAATAATAATAATAATTACAATAATAATAATAATAATAATAATAATAAATAAAATAATAATAATGATAATGATCGTTTCGAAATACATATTTTTGTTAATAGAATATTCATTTTAGTGTTTCTTAAAACGTTTGTATTCTTTAATTTACTCTCTTCGCGAAATCCGAAGTTTCAATTAAAAAATAGCTGGCAAAATAAACAATTGTAACACAAAATTAATAATGTTGAGCCTCGCTCTGGTAAAACGGGGCGTAATGTGCAGTCCGCACAGGCTAATCGTAATGTGCAGTCCGTACAGGCTAATCGTAATGTGCAGTCCGCACAGGCTAACATGAGAAGAGTAGTCCGCACAGGCTAATCGTAATGTGCAGTCCGCACAGGCTAATCGTAATGTGCAGTCCGTACAGGCTAATCGTAATGTGCAGTCCGCACAGGCTAATCGTAATGTGCAGTCCGCACAGGCTAATCGTAATGTGCAGTCCGTACAGGCTAATCGTAATGTGCAGTCCGCACAGGCTAATCGTAATGTGCAGTCCGCACAGGCTAATCGTAATGTGCAGTCCGCACAGGCTAATCGTAATGTGCAGTCCGCACAGGCTTATCGTAATGTGCAGTCCGCACAGGCTAATCGTAATGTGCAGTCCGTACAGGCTAATCGTAATGTGCAGTCCGCACAGGCTTATCGTAATGTGCAGTCCGCACAGGCTAATCGTAATGTGCAGTCCGCACAGGCTAATCGTAATGTGCAGTCCGCACAGGCTAACATGAGAAGAGTAGTCCGCACAGGCTAATCGTAATGCGCAGTCCGCACAGGCTAATCGTAATGTGCAGTCCGCACAGGCTAATCGTAATGTGCAGTCCGCACAGGCTAATCGTAATGTGCAGTCCGCACAGGCTAATCGTAATGTGCAGTCCGCACAGGCTAACATGAGAAGAGTAGTCCGCACAGGTTAACATGAGAAGAGTAGTCCGCACAGGCTAATCGTAATGCGCAGTCCGCACAGGCTAATCGTAATGCGCAGTCCGCACAGGCTAATCGTAATGTGCAGTCCGCACAGGCTAATCGTAATGTGCAGTCCGCACAGGCTAATCGTAATGTGCAGTCCGCACAGGCTAATCGTAATGTGCAGTCCGCACAGGCTAACATGAGAAGAGTAGTCCGCACAGGCTAATCGTAATGTGCAGTCCGTACAGGCTAATCGTAATGTGCAGTCCGCACAGGCTAACATGAGAAGAGTAGTCCGCACAGGTTAACATGAGAAGAGTAGTCCGCACAGGTTAACCTGATAAGAGCAGCCCGCACAGGCTAACATGAGAAGAGCAGCCCGCACAGGCTAACATGAGAAGAGCAGTCCGCACATGCTAACATGAGAAGAGTAGTCCGCACAAGTTAACATGAGAAGAGTAGTCCGCACAGGTTAACCTGAGAAGAGCAGTCCGCACAGGTTAACCTGAGAAGAGTAGTCCGCACAGGTTAACCTGAGAAGAGTAGTCCGCACAGGTTAACCTGAGAAGAGCAGTCCGCACAGGTTAACCTGAGAAGAGTAGTCCGCACAGGTTAACCTGAGAAGAGCAGTTCGCACAGGTTAACCTGAGAAGAGCAGTCCGCACAGGCTAACCTGAGAAGAGCAGTCCGCACATTCTAACATGAGAAGAGCAGTCCGCACATGCTAACATGAGATGAGCAGTCCGCACATGCTAACATGAGAAGAGCAGTCCGCACATGCTAACATGAGAAGAGCAGTCCGCACATGCTTACATGAGAAGAGCAGTCCGCACATGCTAACATGAGAAGAGCAGTCCGCACATGCTAACATGAGAAGAGCAGTCCGCACATGCTAACATGAGAAGAGCAGTCCGCACATGCTAACATGAGAAGAGCAGTCCGCACATGCTAACATGAGAAGAGCAGTCCGCACATGCTAACATAGAAGAGCAGTCCGCACAGGCTAACATAAGAAGAGCAGTCCGTACAGGCTAACATGAGAAGAGCAGTCCGTACAGGCTAACATGAGAAGAGCAGTCCGCACAGGCTAACATGAGAAGAGCAGTCCGTACAGGCTAACATGAGAAGAGCAGTCCGTACAGGCTAACATGAGAAGAGCAGTCCGTACAGGCTAACATGAGAAGAGCAGTCCGTACAGGCTAACATGAGAAGAGCAGTCCGTACAGGCTAACATGAGAAGACACTTTTCGCCTACACTGGTTTTTCCTCAGAAGAGACTTCCTATAATAAAATTATATCAAAGAAGCGGAAAGTGTCGTCCCTTATTTAGGAAAAAAACTGCACGTACATGCATTAAACACCTTTTTCCGAGAGCGAGGCTCGAGTGTAATCATAAAAGAGAAATCCGTGCGTTTTACCAAACGTATAATACGCGCTGGTATAGACCACGGTATGACCGTTCAACAAGAACATGTGCTACTTCAACGTATTCCAATTTACTGAAACTAAACAACTGCGCCTCATTCATACTCATTCAAACAAAACTCATCTGTTTTAGTTTGGAGTTATGCGATAACACACACACAATGTTTATGTTTCAAGCTGGCTAAATTATAATTATAACAAACACACATTTCAGAATGCTGACAGACGCGCCGGTAAATAATGTGGATCTGATCTTAATGATTCCCAAACATCAGATACCGGTAGCACGTATAGCAAACGGGAAACCTCCACACGTCTCAAACTGGGCCATTAGGATGTCTGTTTGTATTAGACCGAGGTCCGTGTAACGTGTGCGGTCTTACTGGAAGGTCACTGTAACATGAGGTCCGTGTAACGTGTGCGGTCTTACTGGAAGGTCACTGTAACATGAGATCCGTGTAACGTGTGCGCTCTTACTGGAAGGTCACTGTAACATGAGGTCCGTGTAACGTGTGCGGTCTTACTGGAAGGTCACTGTAACATGAGGTCCGTCTAACGTGTGCGGTCTTACTGGAAGGTCACTGTAACATGAGGTCCGTGTAACGTGTGCGGTCTTACTGGAAGGTCACTGTAACATGAGGTCCGTGTAACGTGTGCGGTCTTACTGGAAGGTCACTGTAACATGAGGTCCGTGTAACGTGTGCGGTCTTACTGGAAGGTCACTGTAACATGAGGTCCGTGTAACGTGTGCGGTCTTACTGGAAGGTCACTGTAACATGAGGTCCGTGTAACGTGTGCGGTCTTACTGGAAGGTCACTGTAACACGAGGTCCGTGTAACGTGTGCGGTCTTACTGGAAGGTCACTGTAACATAATGCGAAGTGATCTGGATCTTCACTATTTCTATATTTACGTTTTGAACAGTGCGCGACAATAACGAATTTCAACATTCTTGACTGCGTTCATAAACCACTTATGTAATTATACACTACAATCATTGATATTAAGCAAAGGCAAGTACTTACTATATGGTTAACGACCGACAGAACTGATCGAGCATCACAAACAAAATGCTGTTTCTTCACCCTGTCCATTTTACAATGGTATCGTCCCGCTAAATTCATATTTTTTCAAAATAGCGGACTTTTAACGTTAACATACGTAAAAAACGCACTTATTTACAGTACAATATTATACAATTAACAAACAATATCTGCGAATCCACACAATGTCATGACCCTACATTCGAGCTTCTTTAAAGTTTTTTTGAAGAACAGATTGGCATTCCATATTTAAATTTCGAATCTCTTAACAGCTTGTTTTTTAACACGCACCATGGTCTGGTATTAGATGAAACATCGATAAGTTTAATCTTAGTACTAATGAAATTCAATATGTACAGAAAATGTGCAATTTTGAGTAGAATTAAACGAAATATATATTTTGTAAACTGTCCGTTTATAACCCGATTCTCGGAACACCTAGAACAAGTTTTAAGCAGACTTTTAAAAAGGATATGCATCGTGAACATTCGATGCCAATGTGAAATCTCCGAAAGTTAGTAAACCCTCGCTAAGCGCCGTTTGGATGCAAACTACATCACGAGATGGTGGGTGAATTAGAATATGAGCATGCAAACTACATCACGAGATGGTGGGTGAATTAGAATATGAGCATGCAAACTACATCACGAGATGGTGGGTGAATTAGAATATGAGCATGCAAACTACATCACGAGATGGTGGGTGAATTAGAATATGAGCATGCAAACTACATCACGAGATGGTGGGTGAATTAGAATATGAGCATACAAACTACATCACGAGATGGTGGGTGAATTAGAATATGAGCATGCAAACTACATCACGAGATGGTGGGTGAATTAGAATATGAGCATGCAAACTACATCACGAGATGGTGGGTGAATTAGAATATGAGCATGCAAACTACATCACGAGATGGTGGGTGAATTAGAATATGAGCATGCAAACTACATCACGAGATGGTGGGTGAACTAGAATATGTGCACCGCTCTGCGATACCGGGGCTTAATGCATGTGAAGTCCGCACAGGCTAATATTGGATGAGACTCCAATGATTTGTTTGTACCCCTAGATAAGTGCGTGTATTAAAATCAATCTAGAACAGTCAGGGATACGTCTATTTATTAAAAATGAGGGATATCTATATTTATATTTATCTATTTATTCGTGACAACGGGAGTGTAAAGCAATGAACGGCAACATCAGTTTTTACCCCTTAAAGCCAGTCTTACTACAGTGCAGACACGCGATTTCCTCGAAACTCGTCACCGTTTGATTGTAATATATACATGTAAGGAAGACTGATTTATTTACTGGTATATTATGAGTAGAGAAAAGTAACAAATTCAGCATAACATTCTGAGTATATTGAGCTCGGTACTTGGGTACAAATTGACATATATACGTGGTTGTCTCGGTACTTAGGTACACATTGACATATATACGTGGTTGTCTCGGTACTTAGGTACACATTGACATATATACGTGGTTGTCTCGACAGCAACCGTTTATGCTCAATACACGAGAATACATTAATCGAAGAAACATATGACCATGTGTTGGTTTCGAAAGGGTCTTTGAGTGGAAATGTGTGACTGCGTGCCTTAGCCAACGAAACAATTACTAGTATGCAGAGTTAATTGTATAGCAGAGAGTAAATTAAAAGATATGTGAAATAAAAATATACACGCGTATTCTATATGGAACTGAAACACATGCCGTGTATTGAGTAATAAACAATATATAGCATGTGACTATTAAATAAGTTGATACAGGAAGAAAATATCATCAGATAATATTATGTGTTCAATGACGCAACATCTTTTCATGAGAAAAGCGTGCAATTACACAACATCATGTCATTAGAAAAGTATACAGTTACGCAAGATCTTGTCATGTTCAACAAATGCAATGACGCGACATCTTGTCATGTTTAAAGTGTGCAGTGACGAAACATCTTGTCATGAGAAAAGTATGCAATGACGCAACATTCTGTCATGAGAAAAGTGACGCAAAATCTTGTCATGTTTAAAGTATGTAATGACCAAACATCTTGTCATGAGAAAAGTATGCAATGGCGCAACATCTTCTCGTGTTTAGAGTATGCAATGACGCAACATCTTGTCATGAAAACGTATGCAATGACGCAACAACTTGTCATGAAAACGTATGCATTGACGCAACATCTTGTCATGTTAAAAGTGTTCCATGACACAAAATCTTGTCATGAGATAAGTTTGCAAAGACGCATATATTGTCATCATAAAAGTATGCAATGACGCAACATCTTGTCATGTTTAAAGTGTGCAACGACAGAACATCATGTTTTGAGATAAGTATGAAATCACGCGACATCTTGTCGAAACCGGTCGCCGTGGCCTAGTGGATAAGGCGTCCGCCTCGGGATCGGGAGGTCAAAGGTTCGAGCCCCATGGGGAGCGTATTGTCGAATGATGGATGTTTGTGTTGGGACTTGTTCCGATATACCCGGCTCGTGAGCCGCGAGCGTTAAAAATGAATGGTTACCGACTTCTATCCGCCTGGCGCCTGGCATAGTGATAGGAGTTGGGAGGTACATGATGTACACACGCAAAAAGTGTCTAACAAGCCAAAGTGGCTGGCCTTTTCAATAGGGGTGACACTATAATAAAAAGACCTTTACCTTTTTTTATCTTGTCATGAGAAAAGTATGCAATGACGCAATTTCTTTTCATGAATAAACTATGCAATGCCGCAACATATTGTCTTGAGTAAAGTATGCGATGACACAACATCATGTAATGAGTAAAGTATGAAATGACCCAACATCAAGTTTTGAGATAAGTATGCAATCATGCAATATCTTTTCATAAGTAATGTCTGCAATAACACAACATCTCATGTTTAAAGTATGCAATGACGCAACATCTTGTCATAAAAAAGTAAACATTGACGCAACATCTTGTCATAAGAAAAGTATGCAGTGACGCAACATCTTGTCATAAGAAAAGTATGCAGTGACGCAACATCTTGTAATGAGAAAAGTATGCAGTGACGCAACATCTTGTCATAAGAAAAGTATGCAGTGACGCAACATCTTGTCATGTTTGAAGTGTGCATTTTCACAAAATATTGTCATGAGATAAGTTTTAAAAGACGCATATATAGTCATCAATTAAAAGTATGCAATGGCGCAACATCTTGTCATGTTTAAAGTATGCAATTACACGACATCATGTTTTGAGGTAAGTATGCAATCACGCGACATCTTCAACGTTCCGTGGTTGTAAATATACATATATCGCTGATGTCAATCGATTAAGATTAAAATTGCATTGAAAACTATTTCATCATTCGACTGTGCTGATCTTTTCACTGTGGTTCCCTCCGAAATTTGGTATGCATGTTGAAGGTATCGATGATTGAGAGGACATGGTCCTTGCAGATCAAAAGGCAACCGATCTCATCGTTATACGTACCGCTGCTATACATAACATTACAACCATAACCTAGGGATTGTAGGTGGTTTGCTGTTAGGAAGAATACAGCATCCAACTGAGTGTTTTCAAAATGCTCGAAATCCAGAATGGTATTTGAAATACAAACTTCAAAAGTCCTTTTTCGGAAAGTGAATTTCGGTAAAACATCACGGGAATATGTAAAACAATCATTATAAAACTTTTGTGGTCGCTGTTGTTTAATAACAATAAACGCCGTAGTATCCTTATGAAGTGCTTTGGTATTTAGATTGCCAACAACGCTTCGAACCAGTTTTACATATTCGGGATGATGTTGTTGCATGTCCCTAACATGGACTTTAAGTTGGACCTGTTGATAATCACACAAAATCTTCGATAACTCATTTAAACCAAAGTATTCCGAATACTTGTGCACGGCCTCAGCCACTTCGCCAGGAGGGAGCGTTTCGAAGCGAAGAAACTCCAGGATATGTTTAAATATTGTGCCGTCACAGTCGATAACAGATCGGCCATCTTTGTCTTTGTTGATCACGTGACGTCCGCTAAACATGGCCGCCAACATGCTGTCCGGAAATTTAGTGAGTGTGGAAAGTGTTGTGGTGAAGTGGGTCCCGCCCACATTTAAATCAACAACACTTGAAATCTAGAGGAAAGAAAAATAGGTGTATGATATTAAACCATTGTTCGTATAAACAAGTCAATAGATGTACGACAGGTTGCCTAATGAATATTTAAAATAGACACACTAAGTTAAAGCTAAAATCCGAGTTGTTAGTTTCATTCATCGTAAAGTAAATGTTTGCAAATAAATTAACGATTCGGTTTCTCATTTAATACCGTATCCGCCAGTATGTCCAGTGAAAGGAAGTTTCTGAAGACTTTTCCGTTAATCCTTTTTAGAGATGGCGTTAGAAATATAGAACACAAAAGTGCTAACGTGCAAAAGTGAGTGTTCCAAGTTTTCCGTAGCGAAGTATCGCGTTATCATTTCAATTATACTGATATGCGCGAGAGTTGTATTTAAAGTACAAGGTCAGGTTATGTTGAATGTGCAAATGTATATTCTATCAAGATAGACAGTTAATGTATCAGTTAAACTATAAGAATAAGTAGGTCACATAGCGACATACACGAGAACGTGTACGATAATGCAAACAATTATCACGAATATCACAGTGAACATTTCATTGTAAAGTTTGTGAATAATTATACCGTTATATCTATATTGTAAGCTGCGCAGCTTTTCACTGATATGGAGGTCGTACAATAATAATTTGTTGCGCAAAAGGACCACGTTGATGCTATAAAAGTCAATTTTACACATTTTAGTCAAAATAAGGACTTAAGCAATAAAATAGCACTCTATAACTTGAACATAAATTGATATTTAACAAAATACTACGGCGAGACTGTTCACAAATACGCGACGCTTTTCACACCCAAGATCAACATGACTTGTTCAAGGTCCACATCAAATTTTGATGTCTAACGCCAAATAACATGACTAAAAGCTCATTAGAAGGTCTATTAGCTCTTCTGTTTAAAAGTAGATTGATTTTTGTTTTTAAATTAACGTGACACACAGTTTAAACTTCTGTTTTATAAGAGTCATGTGGCTACATTTAGGATGGACGCATTCAAAATGTTAAAAGTAAAAATTCAGACTACTGAAGATTGTGTTGAAATAAGGCTTGTCCGCTCACTAACTAAAATGGGCATTTAATTGTCAAAGCGGGCCACAACGCTTCCTTGAATGTCATTTTTGGAGATCAAATGTCAACATTCAGCAGTGATTGTTTATACTGCATGTTTGATCAAGCGGTGCGTGGTGATATGTATTTATGTCAGTGGGGGCTTGAGTCTCAAACTGCCACAGCAAAACATTTAATGTTTATCAAGTAATCGATGTGAATTATATGTTTAATTTATGTAGTTACGAACATGCATCATTTTACTAGTTGAATGGATGCATTAAATTAAGAAACATTTCCATATAACATAGACATGTCTAAGTATGCACACATTAGAAACCAACCAAAAGCCGTTTGAAGATCACTGTCAGTCACTGTGTTAAGAGATATTTAAAATGGTTGTATAAGATTGAAAGTTAGAATGTTTTTCTGTACATGTGTGGATAAATAAATCTTCGCTGAAGCGCACTACATTGCTCGATTTTTAAAAAATAATGGAAACATGTTGGAAAAAAAAAAACTAACTAACTCTAAACAATTATCCGTGACATTTTATAACATCTGGTCCCTAGCGCCTCCTCGGAAGTAGCATTGGCTCATGTATCAATCCATCTCGCAAAAAGAGGTTGTGCCCGTGATTAACGGCCGTGGTTAATTGTGTGTTTTTAACAATATATAAATACCAGAGGCTGCGACATGAGTGATATGTAAAATGTGTAGAAGCGGGTTGTCGGTAAAATACTTGTTAACCGAGTTTCGCATGAAAACGTATAAAACACATTAATTATAATATTAATCCGAGCTGCCTATCAAAGTAGTAAAATCAAGAAAATAACAACGCTTCTGAGTGATTTTTACAGACGTGGACCCTAAAGAACCGGTACCTGTTTTTTTTCGTAAAGGTTAAATTACGCTAAAATAATTCCCATAAGTAACATCAAGAAACGGCAAAATCAATGCATCTTTGGTGTCTTTCATTTATTTCAGATTGAGCTAGCTTATAATCAAATGAGCCCTCACAAAAACAGAGTTTGAACAAATTAGAACACATTATTATTCACAATTTTAAAGTATTTGTAAACAAAAAACAAAAACAGCAATTGAGTCAAAACGACGCGATTCTTCCCAATTCAAAGGAGCTTAAAATGGTTAAAAAAACGCCTGATTTCATATTGCACTAGGAATGATACGCAATTGATGGCTTTATTTAATTGTCTGCGTTTTACAAAACCCGACATTATGTGAAACAGTCTCTTGGAAATGATGTGTTCAATGGGTATTGATGAAGCTACGCGATATTGACATCGGATTGCACTTTTTATGTAAAACCAAACATGCTATCATATGCCATTCTTTTAAAGGTCTTTTCTTCAAGCATAATAATAGCATATAAAAATACAATATAAAACATGATTCCATATAACGCTTTGATTTTTAGTTCTTTGATTAACTAGTCATAATGTGTATGTTCGTTAAGATGACAGCGAGGTCAATAACTAAGAAATAAACGTGCCATAATAAAACTGTCTCAAAGTAATTGGATCGCGTGTTACTTGTAACGAAAGCATAATAAGTGCTGCGAGTATCTGTTTTATTACAATCCACTTAGGGACGATACAAAAGTGGGCGTATATAGCTCGTCTCGGACCTACTTAACGCGCCAAATGTTTGCGTCGATAACAAGAGTTCTTGAGGGCCGCGTTGTGGGAAAACTGGGCTTAAAACTTGTGATTAAAGTGTCGTCCAAGATTAGCCTGTGTAGTCCTCACGGGCTAATCAGGATCGATACTTTCCACCTAATCTAGTATTATGCATAGGACAGCCTTACTTTAAACGAAAATACCCAAAAAGCGGAATATAACTTTCCTGATTAGCCTGTGCGCACTGCAAGGCTAATGTGTGATTACGTATTACACATATGCATTAAGCACAGTTTTCCAATTTCTTGATCGTTTACTATCTTTAATAGCTGGACTATATATTTTTGTATACAAAAACTTTACCCCTAATTATTTTAATAAAATTGCGATACTTTAGACATTTGCTCTTCAATTAGTGGTGTAGTTTTAGATTCACGCTTCAAGTTTTGGAATTTATGTTTTATCTTTTTTTTTAAATAAAGTCTCTAATGAACGAAAATCCAGTTAAGCCTGTATGTTATAATGGAAATAATATGATTTTAAAATATGTGCATGTGTTGTGCATTAGTTCTTAGCAAAAAGTCGTGCTATGAATATATATATATATAATGAATATAAATGAAATATTCGTTCTTCTATTATATGCCAACCAATTTATACAAGCTACTGAAAGTGCGGTCAATTATTAATCCATGAAAATTTGCATTGACATTAAATTCATGTCAGAAACATATTTGTCCAATCCGAAAACGCAAAGCAAAATAGTTCGCATTCTTATAATGTAATATGAGGATGTCACTGTTAACAAAGATAGTTAACGACTGGGTCATACCAAACTTAGTTGTATGTATTCCATAGCATTTGTGCGAACGAAAAATACGAGCCTCTCTCTGGGATAACCGGATGTGCGTAAAGCTTCGTACCTTAGTAGCCTGTGCACTCCACAAAGTAAGACCCCTTTTTCCAGAGCGAGGCTAACATAGAAGGTACGCTTATTCTATGATTTGCTTGCTTTCGTTCATCACCGATAGATGTTTTTGCAGTTAAACTACTTGTATACGTCAATGGTTTTTTAAGTTTCAGACAACACCCGGGTCGCATCGGTTATATCTATCAAAGTAAAACGGTGCTTTAGTATGATAGAACTGCAGCTTCGTTTACAGTAAAACCTCGTCTGGGAAAACGGGGCTTAATGCATGTGCGTCAAGTGCCCAGATAGACTCTTTAGTCAACTCAGGCTAAACAGGGAAGACAGTTTCCACCTTAACTGGATTTTCGCTAAAAAGAGTCCTTGAAACGAAGAAAAACGATAAAGGAGAAAAGTGTCGTCCCGGACGGACTGAATAGGCTAATCTGGGACGACACTATGTTCACATGTATGTCCCGGACGGACTGAATAGGCTAATCTGGGACGACACTATGTTCACATGTATTAAGCCCGGTTTTCACAGAAAGCGGCTGATCAAGATAGCTTAGTCTGTATGTTAGAATCACTGCCAAATAGTTGCCACTTTAATTCGAACGATTGCCGACATTTTCCAGATGTTAAAATATTTGAGAGATCGTCAAGAATGTTGTTATCAGGCATTGCTCAGCCTCGAGAAACAAGGAAGCAATATCATAACTGGATGATACTTCGACAAATAACAAGCTTATGAAACTATAAAACAGAAGGTTTTTATCAAAGAATGACTAAACAACGCCAGACATGTACTCCTTAAACATAACTGTGACGGAAAAATAGCATAACTATATACTTTAAAAATATACAATATAAACAATCGTTAGCATTACAGTACAGTGTTACTATCGCGTTAATATAATATAGTGTCAGGTTATTATGACATAGATTCACGTTAATTATAACATAGTGTCACGTTATTGTAACATAGATTCAAGTTATTGTAACATATATTCACGTTATTATAGCACAGTGTCACGTTATAATAACGTAAAATCACGTTATTGTAACATATATTCACGCAATTGTAACATAGATTCACGTTATTTGTAACATAGATACACGTGAGTGTAACATAGATTCACTTGATCATAGCATAGTGTCACGTTATTGTAACATAGTGTCACGTGATTGCAACATAGTGTTACGTTATTGCTACAGAGTATCACGTAATTTTAACATAATCTCAAGTAATTTTAAATAATATTCATGTTATTACAGCATAGTCTCACGTTATTATAGCATTGTTTTAAGTTATTGTAACTTAGTGTCATGTTATTGTAACATTGTGATACGTTGTTGCAAAATAGTGTTACGTTATTGTAACATAAGGTCACGTTAATGCAACTAGGTGTCACGTTATTGTAACATAAAGTCACGTTATTGCAACTAAGCGTCACGTTATTGTAACAAAAAGTCACGTTATTATGAAATAGTGTCACGTTTTTGCAACAATGTGTTCTGTTATATATAAATATTGACATCTGTATACACATACTGTCACGTAATTGCAAATAGTGTCACGTTATTGAATCATAGTGTCACGTAATTTAAACATAGTGTCACGTAATTGTATTATAATGGTAAGTTTTAGCAGCATAAAGTCGTGTTAATGTAACATATTTCACGTTATTGTTGTGAAGTGACACGTGAGTTTATCATAGTGTCACGTTATTGTAAGATAGTATCACGTTCATGACGCATAGGGTAATTAAAACATAGTGTCCCGTTATTGTAACATAGTATCGCGATTTTGTAACATAATGTCGCATTAATTTAAGATAGGGTCACGTTATTGCGACATAGTGTCACTTAATTACAACATATAGTCACGTTATTGCAACATTATGTCATTTTATAAGTAGAGTGTGTCACGTAACTGAAACATAGTGTCAGGCTATTGCAACATAGTGTCGCGTTATTGTAACATAGTGTCACGTTATTGCAACATATTGTCAGGTTATAACAACATAGTTTTACGTTATTGTAACATAGTTTCACGTTATTGTAGCATAGTGTCTAGTTATAGTTATATTGTCGTGTTCTTGTAACATAGCGTATAGTTATTTTAACATAGTGTCATGTTATTGTTACATAGTGTCACGTTATTACAACATAATGTCACGTTATAAATACATTGTGTCACGTTATTTCAACATAGTGTAACGTTATTGTAACACAGTATCTTTATATTGTATTATAGTGTAACGTTCTTGTAATGTAACATAGTGTCACGTTATTGCAACATAGTGTCACGATATTGCAAACATAGTGTCGAGTTATTGTAACATAGTATCGCGTTATTGCAACCTTATGTCACATTATTGCAACATAGTGTCACGTTATTGCAACATAATTCCACGTTATTGCAACACAGTGTCGTTTTATTGTAACATAGTGTCGCGTTATTGCAACATAATGGCACGTTATTTCAGCATAGTGTTGCGTTATTGTAACATAGTGTCACGTTATTGCAACAAAGTTTAATGTTATTGTAACATGGTGTATTTTTATTTTAACAAAGTATAACGTTCTTGTAACACAGTGTCATGTTATTTAAACATAGTGTCACGTTATTGCAACATAGTGTCACGATATTTTAACATAGTGTCGAGTTATGGTAACATAGTGTCGCGTTATTGCAACCTTATGTCACATAATTGCAACATAGTGTCACGTTATTGCAACATTATGTCACGTTATTGCAACATCGTGTCGTGTTATTGTAACATATTGTCGCGTTATTGCAACATAATGGTACGTTATTTCAACATAGGGTCGAGTTACTGTAACATAGTGTCGCGTTATTGTATTATAGTGTCACGATTATTGTATTATAGTGTCACGTCATTGTGTTATACGTTATTGTTTTATAGTGCCACGTTATTTCAACATATTGTCGCGTTATTTCAATATTCTTCAATTTATTTATGCAAGATAATCTTTAAAAGCCCTACGTTCGATGTTATATTTAGCTGAAACCATAAAGTAAGACTTTGACCTTGTAACACATATTGTGATATCGGTTAATATGTGTGTCAAATAATTTCAAAATCCTCTAATACATTAGGGACATACAGCCCGAGCAATCTCTTTTTTATTAAACATTGACATCCCAGTTCGATATTTGGCCCTTAACGACATTACCTTTAATGCGGATATACACGACGTTTATGGCAGCATTTTATTTTCAAAATCTTTCATCAATACATGACTTTTCACGAGGCATGTTAAATTCTTATTATGGTACCATTATACTTCAATTCGATTCAAAACGACTAAGTTTACATCGATACGTATAGGTTTATGCGTTCTTGTAGAACCACTTAAAGTGTCAATCGGTAATATGAACTATTTTTTACAATCGAGTGGATTTCCAACTTGAACTGTTTCAAGTCACCGTGGCGTAGTGAATAATTATGGTGTCCGCCAGGCGACCTGGAGGTCCTGGGTTCGATCCCCACTGGGAGCCTTCCTTCGATTTCTCACAAACGTACCAAGTACTGGTTCTACCCAGGAGACGGGAAATCGAGAACGTTGCAATAAACAGAAGGCTTTCAATAAAAAGAAGGCTTTCAATAAACAGAAGGCTTTCAATAAACAGAAGGCTTTCAATAAACAGAAGGTTTTCAATAAACAGAAGGCTTTCAATAAACAGAAGGCTTCCAATGTAATCGATATTAAATATAGACATTGAAGTAATTGTTTCAACTTATTTATATAGTGTATGGAAAAGGGGCGATTCGACTGTATAAGATACTGATAGTGTGTGCCGTGCATTGAATAAAACCAACACGTACTGCACTATAGACTATGTACACAGATACGAATCGGAAGAGGAAAGCATTTCGAAAATGTAGTATTTGTTTATGACTTGTAATGGAAATACGTTATCAAACATCATGAAATATGTTATGAATCCACGGCTAATTAGGGCGTCATGCAAACAATGAAGGCACTCAGTGAAGGCATGAATTCCACATGGATCACTTGAAATGTAAAGGGAGACGTTAGCCAGAGATGTTTACTAAGACTTATTGCAATCATAAAAGCGGTATCTAGCATGGCACCAATGAACATATGTTTTAGTCGCGCTCTGGGAAAACAGGGTTTAAGACATGTGCGTAAAGTGTCACTCCTGATTAGCCTGTACAATTCGCACTGGCTAATAAGGGACAAAACTTTCCGCTTGTATGGACCCTTTAAAGGAAGAAAGTAAATTCAAAACGAAAATCTAGTTTAGGCAGAAAGTGCCACGTCATTGTAACATAGTGTCAATTTATTGCAGCATAGAGTCACGTTATTAGAACATAGTGTCACGTTATTTCAAAATTGAACAATTCTCTACACGATAGTGAGGTTGTCGATCTTGAACTGGTTCAAGTTTCAAGCCGCCGTAGCGTAGTGGATACGGTGTCAGCCAAGTGACCGGGAGGTCCTGGGTTCGATCCCCACGGGGAGCCTTCCTTCGATCTCTCACTAAGGTACCAAGTACTGGTTATACCCAGGAAACGGAATCCAGAACATTGCAATAAACAGAAGGCTTTCAATAAACAGAAAGCTTTCAATTAACAGAAGGCTTTCAATGTAATATGTCTAAAATAAATAGGTTAAAACTAACTGGTTCAATTTAATTATATATTGTTTTGAAAGGGGAAATTCGACTGTATACGTGTGTCATGCCTTGAATAAAAACAACTGGTATTGCAATATAGACTATATACACAGATACAAATCGGAAGAAGAAAGCGCTTTGAAAATGTAATATTTGTTTATGGCTCGGATTGTTCCTAACGGAAATATGTTGTCAAACATCATGAAATATGTTTGGAATCAAAGGCGAATTATAACGTCATGCACCCAATGAAGGCACTCAGTGAAGGCATGAATTCCACATGGATCACTTGAAATGTAGAGGGAGACGTTAGCCAGAGATGTTCACTAAGACTTATTGCGATCATAAATGCGGTATTTTATATGGCATCAACATACTTGTATACATGCAATAAAACCATTTGTAGAGATATTATTAAAAAAGCACGTTTTAGAAATATGGTTTATCGTTTACAAGAATCAATCGAACGATCTATTGCACAACTAGTATTAATTAGTATTAATACACCTTTGTAAAATATATATGACCTGGGTTCTGAAAACAATGGCGTTAATGCATGAAATCTGGTACGACCTTTGCGCACATGAATTAAGTCCAGTTTTCCCGAAACGAGGCTTATATTATTGGCGCTATAATGTTTGATTTACAGTTGTGTCGTTCCTCATACTTATGATTGAAACTTCTTTGTGAATAACTGCCTTTCGCAAGGATTGTCATTTCCGTTCCGTTTTCATCACACCTTTTCATTTAAAGTATAAATAAAAATATCCAATAATTATTTGTATTGTTCTATATCATCAAAGAGCAATTACACAAAACATCTCATTATGTACACGTCATTATTCTAAAATACAGACACATACAGAAATATACTTTATTTTCTGTGACTTGAGAAACGCATGACCATTACAGCGATTATTGACATTCATTAATTCAGCCTCGTTCTGGACACTTAACTTACATGAATTAGGCCTTGATTTCCCAGAACGACTCTCAAATAACCCACAAATACTGGAGCAAGTCAATTATAAATATACTAGGTTTCAATCTAGAAATTTAGGTACAATCAAATATTGTTCGCAAATTTGTATGTACGGTTGTACGATTTGTATAATATGTTTTGGACATAGGCATTTAAGGCAAAACGTACACAATAATGAACCATTAGATGACTAGACCTGATGTTTAACATCTCTAAGTTCCTTTAAGCAATTGATAGAGTGTCTACAGTGATAAAAGTACATGTAGTACATGTATTTATATCTGAACTTACTGGCAACAACAATTCGAGGTTTTTTGCATTTATGGTGTGCGCATTTGTCATGGCTTTATGAGAGGAAATCAAATGTAATCCGTCTGAAGTGAATTTTAGTTTAGAGAGATTCTTTCTCTTTATTAACGATATCGAATTCGATTTGCAAAATGGAATAAACGCCGGAATAACACTAGATCAAATATCAATATATTTATTATTATTGGCTGACGACGCGGCTCTTTTTTTCTGAAACCCAGGAGGGTCTTCAAGAATCATAAAACAATTTAGAAACCTACTGCGATACGTGGAATTTAACAGTTAACATTGAAAAAACAAAGGCTTATCTATATATTGTTGAAAAAAAACAACAACAACTTAGGAACATTATAGCAAAATTACGTTGTCATCTCACAAATTATTCATTGAAACGGGTAGACACCAGAACATTGTTTAGAGATCAACGATAATGTGTTTTATGCACTTTGTTCTTACATGTCCTTACTATGCCGATGTTAGGAAAACATTAATTCAAAAGTATTATATATGTCGCCAAAATAATGTTTAAGTTATCGAACTACTTATAGTTTAAGGAAAAAAGTGTTAAGAAAACGAGCCATGTTTTGCTTAAAAGGCTTTGAAATCCGAGAAAATGTTTTATATATGTAGTATACATTATATATCTTTCATAAAGCCAATAAGCGTATAATAATGTAATACTTGTTGCAATCATTAAACAACGTTTTTACATTATGTGGTCACTAAGTATTAACCTCTTCCACGTGACATTCTCACTTACACGTGTTTTATGTCATTCCTTTTTGAATCGATCTTCCTACGAAATGATGTATCTTTTTATTTAATTGAAACCGCATGTTGTTATTTATATTAATGTTAACGACGATGAGCTGTATATATGCTTAAGTCAAATAAACTATTCTGTTCTGTTGTGTATAAAGGACAAATTCCAAAAAAATGAAAGTGTCGTCCCCGATAAGCTTGTATGGTCTGCACGGATTAATCTGGGATAACAATGTACTCATATGCATCAAGCAATCTGGGATAACAATGTACTCATATGCATCAATCAAACTGGGATAACAATGTACTCATATGCATCAAGCAGATTAATCTGGGATAACAATGTAGTCCATATGCATCAAGCAATCTGGGATAACAATGTACTCATATGCATCAAGCACGATTAATCGGGATAACAATTTTACTCATATGCATCAGCAATCTGGGATAACAATGTACTCATATGCATCAAGCACGATTAATCTGGGATAACAATGTACTCATATACATCAAGCACGATTAATCTGGGATAACAATGTACTCATATGCATCAAGCACGATTAATCTGGAATAACAATGTACTCATATGCATCAAGCACTCTGGGATAACAATGTACTCATATGCATCAAGCACGATATCTGGGATAACAATGTTCTCATATGCATCAAGCACGATATCTGGGATAACAATGAACTCATATGCATCAAGCACGATATCTGGGATAACAGTGTACTCATATGCATCAAGCACGATACTCGAGCGCGGCTCATTTAGTTTATTTGACTGCATGCTATATGTACATTAATATGCACATCAATAAAGTTTGTGCGTTTAAGAGATATCGGGGATTTGATGCGAGTGATGACTTCAATTACGTGTGACTAAAACACTTTTATATTACTGCTGTGACATATGTGTTTCCATACAACTATGATATTAATAACGCATATTAATTGTTTATATAAGTTCATACAATAGGCGGATCCATGGGGGGGGGGGTGGGACGCGGCGTACGCCCATTCCCTCCCTTAAATCGCCAAAGTCAATCATTAGATGTTTCAAACTTAACTAGATCTAAATCACATATTTAAACTCATTTTTTTTTTTTTTTCTTTTTCTCGTCCACAAGTCGTGGAGCTTCCGGAGAGCTTCTCTTCCCCCCCCCCATGGACCCCCTAGCAGGGCTTTGCCC